>NC_134354.1:253424703-253678312 GCF_048569485.1 Anomaloglossus baeobatrachus | reverse complement strand
GCGTTCCTCGCCCGTGAGTGAAAAGGGGGATTTTTGATTGGGGGGGGTTTTGATTATTGTCCGTGACTCCACCCACGGTTGTGGTGATTTTGGTGACACCACCGCTGCTCTGGAGGGGGATCCCGGGAGCGGTGACAGGGAGCAGCTTTGTTGTTATTTCTCCCCTTCGTGGGTAGGGGGTTGGTTGTCCCGGGGCCCGTTGATGGGGGTAGGGATGGGTGGCAGGCGGGCTACAGGGCCTGGTGAGGTGCAGGGTCGCAGGGGCAGCGCTGTGCCGCATGGCACGGTGGTACTCACTCAGCCAATGATGAAGACACAGTTCTCGGTAAAACACACGGCTGGATGGACGGGTCCCACTGATGGCTGCGGTGGTTTCTGCTCCTGGCAGGTTCATGGTGACTGCCTTTCCCTGCACCTAGATACGGTAGATGGTTCCAATGGGTTCCCACCGGTAACCCGCTCCCCGGCTTGGATATAGGCCGGAGGAGCCCCTTTTGCCCGCAGGCACTGGCCCTGAGAAACAGTTGCCTTGGCGGTGGCGGTGTCTCCCTCACTTGGTTGGACTGTTGCCTTCTGTCGGGACTTGGCTGTTGGGAAACCCAGGAGGTTCCCTTCACTAACGAATTTGGCAAATTCACGGCGACTCCTAGCCTTGCCGGGGTCCGTAAGCCCCTGCCAGATGGTGCTGACTTCTCTTTGTGTACCGGTCTGGTACCGCCGGGCCACCGCCCGTCCACGGTCCTTATGGTAGACTCCGATAGGCCACTCCTGCAGACGGTCACCACCGTCTGCCAACCTTGCTGATCTGTCCAGGCCACACACCCGGACCAATTTCAGGCTGCTCAACTACTACTTCCTTCTGCTCACTTTCACCTCCAACTCTGGTCTCTCTCCACTCCTCAACTCATCTGCCTGGTTTTCCCGCCTCCAGGACTGTGAACTCCTCGGTGGGCGGGACCAACCGCCTGGCCCACCCCCTGGTGTGGACATCAGCCCCTGGAGGAAGGCAACCAGGGTTTTGTGTTCTGACTTCGGTGTGCCTGCTGGGAGTGTGGGGTGTGTTGGTGTTGTTCTCTGTGGCCCCTGGCTTGTCCAGGGCGCCACAATGGGGTCTCTCTTTCTCTCTCAGCTTAAAAAAAACAAAAAAAAATGATCAGTTTTTTTTACCGGATCCGTCTCATCAGATTTTACACAATCTGAGATGGATCCGTTGCATCGGGCACAAACCGGATTGTGCCTGATTACAAAAAACTGATGTGTGAAAGTAGCCTTACCTTCCCTGCGACGTCGCTGTTGCCGGCAAAGCGTCTCCTTTCTAAGGGGGCGGTTCGTTCGGCGTCACCGCGACGTCACACGGCAGCCGTCCCAATAGCAGAGGAGGGGCAGAGATGAGCGGCTGGAACATGCCACCCACCCCCTTCCTTCCTCATTGCCGGTGGACGGAGGTAAGGAGATGTTCCTCGCTCCTGCGGTGTCACACGTAGCGATGTGTGCTGCCGCAGGAACGACGAACAACATCGCTACAGACCAGACAACGATTTTTCATAAATAAACGACCTCTCAGACAAACTATTTTTGCCTCTTTTGCGATCGTTTTAGGTCGCTCCAGCCTGTCACACGCTGCGATGTCGCTAACGACGCCGGATGTGCGTCACAAACACCGTGACCTCGACGATATATCGTTAGCGATGTCGCAGCGTGTAAATGGCTCGTAAGGTAATGGTATATTTTTATTTTTAAAAAGCCCATGACAGCATCCTTATATTTTACCCCTTATCAATGGTTTAGGTATGCACTAATCATTTTTTTTTGGGTGTGTATCCTATGGGCTTTGCCCATTTTTTCATGGTGGTATGAATGTAAAACTATGTAGGAGGTCCTGTCATGCTCTGCAATCCAACTTTATGCGCGTGAGCAATGCAGCCCTTTTATTCAGTAGGTTTCCTGTCCTTGTGGTCCTCATGGGCTCTTTAAAATCCAATTCTTGATAAGTAATTTAGTCTTTTATACTTATAACCTAAATGGCGCTCTACAGCTTAAAACTGATAAGGGCTAACTGTAATGTTAGCGGACTGATATCCAGAATAGCCGTGATTGTCCTGACCTGAACTCAACAGCCTCATTTATGTTTGCAAAGACTCATTCAAACATTTGAGTTTGTTCACATATGGGACAAAAAAAATGGTAGTAGTTTCATCAATGTTTGGTCAGTGTGTCTGGTTTTTAACATCAGGGTCATTCCATGGTAACTTGCGTTACATTCGCAAGCCAAAAACTGAGTTAATAATGGCTACAGACTGTTCTTTGAAGGCAGGCACAAAATTGAGTGAATGTATATTGTACATTGAACTATTCTCAATAGATTTCAACACAGTTTGATTTTTAAACAATAGAAATGAAATACAATGTTATTACTTGGTAACTTATCTTACACAAAAAGGAACGCAAATCTATTGAGAATGGTTCAATGTGCAATATACATTCACTCATTTTTATGCCTGCCTTCAAAGAACAGTCTGTAGCCATTATTAACTCAGGTTTTGGCTTGTGAATGTAAGGTAAGTTACCATGGAATGACCCATCAGTGTTTTTCATGTATAAATACAGTGGAACCTTGGTTTAAGAGTAACTTGGTTTCAGAGTGTTTTGCAAGACAAGCAAAGCTTTCTAATAATGTGTAACTTAGTTTAAGAGCAATGCTTTGCAATAAAAGCAAATACTCACCGAGCACACGTCTGGTTCTGTCCTTTCACTGCGTTCTGACCCGCTCTGGAGGTAACTTTCTGTCCATATCTACTGTATACTATATACCATTGTACAGTACAGTATATACTGTACAGCATGTCTATCAATTTGCATTTGTGGATACAGTATTGTACTTATTGATAACCAGTACAGCACATTGTTTGTACTGTACCTCCTGCACACCAACAATTGTAAGCTAAAGTGCAGTTTAATTTGTTTTATATGCTTTTACTGTACAATATTTTGTATGTGTACTATAATTTTATATGAATACAGTGCATTATTTTGTATTACTGTAATAAATTTGTATAAATACAGTAAATATTTTTGGGCTTTGGAATGAATTGTCTGCGTTTCAATTATTTCCTATGGGAAAATTTGCTTTGATATAAGAGTAACTTGGTTTAAGAGCTCACTCCCGGAACCAATTATGTTTGTAATCCAAGGTTCCACTGTAATTACAAAGCTTGTCCAAGCCTTTGCAATGTTAATCCTGGATTACACTCTGATGCAGTCCCTGTACTGTTATTTTCAGACCCATAAAATTGTATTAATACTTTTAATTTGTTAAAGGGAACCTGTCACCAGAGTTTTCCCCTATAAGCTGTGGCCACCACCAGGAAGTACTTGCACACTATTGCAGAATGCTGTTGTCGCGGGCGGAGGAGGGGACGCTGCGCTCTCCCACTGCTCGTGTCCGGCTGCTGCTGCTGCTCGGCGGTGGCTCGAGCGGTGGGCCGGATCCCGGGGACTCGAGCGGCGTTCCTCGCCCGTGAGTGAAAAGGGGTAGGGATTGATTGGATGGTGGGTTTGAGTATTGTCCGTGACGCCACCCACGGTTGTGGTGATATTGGTGACACCACCGCTGCTCTGGACGGGGATCCCGGGAGCGGTGACAGGGAGCAGCTTTGTTGTTAGTTCTCCCCTCCGTGGGTAGGGGGTTGGTTGTCCCGGGGCCCGGTGATGGGGGTAGGGATGGATGGTAGGCGGGTTACGGGGCCTGGTGAGGTGCAGGGTCGCGGGGGCAGCGCTGTGGTACTCACTCAGCCAATGATGAAGACACAGTTCTCGGTAAAACACGGCTGGATGGACGGGTTCCACAGGCGGCTGCGGTGTTGTTTCTCCCGGCAGGTTGGTGATGACTGCCTTTCCCTGCACCTATGTACGGTAGATGGTTACGATGGGTTCCCACCGGTAACCCGCTCCCCAGCTTGGATATGGGCTGGAGGAGCCCCTTTTGCCCGCAGGCGCTGGCCCTGAGAAACGGTTGCCTTGGCGGTGGCGGTGTCTCCCTCACTTGGTTGGACTGTTGCCTTCTGTCGGGACTTGGCTGTTGGGAAACCCAGGAGGTTCCCTTCACCAACGAATTTGTCAAATTCACGGCGACTCCTAGCCTTGCCGGGGTCCGTAAGCCCCTGCCAGATGGTGCTGGCTTCTCTTTGCGTACCGGTCCGGTACCGCCGGGCCACCGCCCGTCCACGGTCCTTACGGTAGACTCCAATCAGCCACTCCTGCAGATGGTCACCACCGTCTGCCAACCTTGCTGTCCCGCCCGGGCCACACACCCGGACGCTGTCAGTTAGTTGCTCCACTACCACTTCTCCTCCTTCCACTTTCACCTCCAAAACTAATCTGTCTGTTTTCCCGCCTCCAGGACTGTGAACTCCTCGGTGGGCGGGACCAACCGCCT
The DNA here is from genome assembly GCF_048569485.1 of Anomaloglossus baeobatrachus. Classification (NCBI taxonomy): domain Eukaryota; kingdom Metazoa; phylum Chordata; class Amphibia; order Anura; family Aromobatidae; genus Anomaloglossus; species Anomaloglossus baeobatrachus. The sequence continues at coordinate 253,673,877 of NC_134354.1, read as the reverse complement.
GGCCCACCCCCTGGTGTGAACATCAGCCCCTGGAGGAAGGCAACAAGGGTTTTATGTCTGACCTCGGTGTGCCTGCTGGGAGTGTGGGGTGTGTTGATGTTGTTTTCTGTGGCCCCTGGCTTGTCCAGGGCGCCACACTGTATATATGTGCCCAGGCTGATTTGTGTAATGTAAATAAATCTTTTATTCTCGCCTGCAGGGCGGTCGGGTCCTATGGGCGTTGTTGGACTTTGTTCGGAGCCTCCTCTCTTCCTTCCATCGCTGGACTCCTTCCCTGCCCCTTGTGGATGTTGCATCCTATGTCATCCACATAGAGGCTGACACTGCGCTCCTGTGTGAGTGCACTTTAATCTACCCTGCTGAGGGCAGAGCAAATTACTGTAATGTGCATATTGGGAAAAGTCAAGTGCACTACAATACAATACTTTGATTATTATTATTATTATATATCTGCCCTTAGCAGGGCAGATCAAAGTGCACAAGTGCAATGTCAGTCCTCTGTGTGGATGATGTAGGACACGTCAGCCACACGGAGCAGGGAAGGAGGACAGCGGTGGAAGGAAGATAGGAGGCGCCGGACCGATACCAGCAACGCCCATCGGACCCGACTGCCCTGTGAGTATAATAAAAGCTGGGGGGTTTTTTTACGTTCTACAGATTGGCTTGTCCACTTATAAACAGCTTTCCAGAATACTGTATATATGGGCTTATTGCTGGTGGCCTCAGTTTATAAGGGACAAAAAAAAAGGTGACAGGTTCCCTTTTAAGCCAATAAACGGTCCTTTTTCCGTCATTTTTGCATGTACAGACTGTCTACAGAAAACTAAAAAAAAAACACCAATTACCTGGAACATATGAACAGTCCCATAGACTATAATGAGCTTTTATTCTAGTTAGACTGTGAAATTCAGATGTAAATTTGGTGGATGACAAAGGCTATGTTCACACAGTGCGTTTTTTTTTCTCATTAGTTTTATACAAATATATGCTAATACCGTGTTTTCCTGAAAATAAGACAGTGTCTTATATTAATTTTTGCTCCCAAAGATGTGCTAGGTTTCATTTTCAGGGGATGTCTTATTTTTCCATGAAGAAGAATTCATATTTATTGTTGAACAAAAAAATGAACATTTTTTTATATAATGTACAGTAGTTTATCACTAATAATAATAATAATAATAATTTATTCATTTATATAGTGCTATTAATTCCATAGCGCTTTACATACATTGGGAACACTGTCCCCATTGGGGCTCACAATCTAAATTCCCTATCTGTATGTCTTTGGAGTGTGGGAGGAAACCAGAGTACCCGGAGGAAACCCACACAAACACGGGAAGAACATACAAACTCCTTGCAGATGGTGTCCTTGGTGGGAATTGAACCCAGGACCTCAGCGCTGCAAGACTGCAGTGCTAACCACTGAGCCACCATGAAACCAGCATAAACAGACAAACTGTGAATCCTATCAAGAATTTCTTGTTACTGCCATTATTTCCATGTACAACATGCCCTGGTGTTCTGTTCCGCGGGCATGCTTCCAAACAAAAACATTGCTAGGTCTTACTTTCAGGGGAAGCCTTATATTTAGCAATTCAGCAAAACCTCTACTAGGTCTTATTTTTAGGGGATGTCTTATTTTAGGGGAAACAGGGTAAGCTCGTTTTTTTCAGTACCAGCAAAACCTATGAAACTCTAGAAATCTCATACACACACACACGTGTTTTTTTTTTGTTTGTTTTTTCCCTGACTGAAATGGAACAAGTTTTTGAAAGAAGCAGCCTGTCAATTCTTTCAGTGGTTTTGCTGTTTTTCCACCATTGAAAGCAAAGTGAAAAAACGCAGCTGCGTTTTTTTAATGAAACAAACTTGTATTTGAACATGTACTGTAGACAAGTGACACACCAAAAATGCAGCTTTTTTGCTGCCAAGAGATCATGTGCCCTGTGTTAACATTGCCTTAATGTGGTTTTTGCATAAATAAACAGGATTCAATGTTGTTTAGCTGGGTCATTACGGTTAGGCTAGGTTCGCACACTGCGTCTTTTTGACGCTGCGTTTTTGTGCGTTTTTGGCCGCTAAAAACGCACAAACGCACCTGCATCGAAAAAACGCATCAAAAAACGCATGCGTTTTTGCCGCGATTTGGTGCGTTTTTGGCTGCGTTTTGCTGCATTTTTTATCTCTGCGTTTTGCTGCGTTTTTCCAATGCATTGCATGGGGGGAAAACGCAGAAAAACGCAGGAAAGAACTGTCATGTCCATTTTTTTTTTTAACTAAAAAACGCAGGGAAAAAAAACAGATGTGTGCGGACAGCAAAAATGAAAACTCATAGACTTTGCTGGGGAAGCAAAGTCCTGCAGTTTTGAGGCCAAAAACGCACCCGAAAAACGCGCAAAAACGCCGCGAAAAACGCACTGTGCGCACATAGCCTTGGAGTTCCCTGTTGAATAAACCAGCCTAATAGATTTGGGTCAAGCAATACAAATCTGCACAGTCAAAACATGATTGTTTATGCATGAAGTCGACCTAAATAAATCTTTTACAACTGCATCTTGGCCGTGATAAAAGCATAGTCTGGCCTTACATAGTTTAGAACATACCTCGGAAAGCCGTGTCGTATGTCAGTTTATGATACACAGAAATGCACAGTGGGCATGGAATTTCTATAAAATCCCATCCACTGCTTGTACCGTACAACACAGCTTTTTGGATGCAGTGAAAATGCACTGCGTCTAAAAACACTGCTAACACTAATCGTGTGCGCTCACTCAAAATTTGTATTTCTCCATACAGCTCCAGATTATGACAAGAGTCAATGGCTTAATGAGAAGGAGAAGCTGGGCTTGGACTTTCCCAATGTATGTGAACTTTATAGAAGGGATATCAATACTTTTAAATGCAACTTTGCAATTGGGGTTGATGGATTTATTTTATTCCAGTAGTGAACAGGATTTATGTATAATCATCCCTGTTGGTGATAATACCAATTTTGTATTACACAGTTGCCATACCTTATTGATGGAGACGTTAAGCTGACGCAGAGTAATACTATTCTGCGCTACATTGCCCGCAAGCATGGAGTGTGTGAGTATGGACTTCTAGTTGTATTAATTTTTTTTTTTAATTATTTTAAGGTGCTTTAGTCTGGTACAGACTCCTGTGTTCAATATCCTTTTCTTGTAGTTTTTGTTTGGAGATCTCTATTCACTAATAAACTTTTATTTAACCCCTTCATGACCTTGACTGTAATGATAAGGCTGGGGCCACACGGGGATCTACTGCGATCCTCTCGCATGACACTCCGCTCGCACTGGCAGTACAGCAGAGCCGAGTGTCATGCTTGTGTCCCTGCGACTGAGGTCGGACTGTGCGAGTGGACCTCAGCTGCGGGGGGTGGGCTGGCTCTGCGGAGGGGCAGGCAGCAGCTGCGGAGGGGAGGGAGGGATTTTTCTCCCTCTCTCCTCTGTAGCCGGCTATTGCCATTCTCGCACTGCACTCGCGTTACACCGGTGTACCGCGAGTACAGTGCGATTTTTCTCTCCCTCTATAGACTTGAATTGGTGCGAGAGAAAGAGTCTCGCCTTACAGTCTCAGCATGTTGCGATTGTTTTCTCGGTCCGATTAGGGCTGAGAAAATAATCGCTCATGGGTGCTGACACACAGTCTGATATTGGTCCGAGTGGAATGCGATGTTTTATCGCATTCCACTTGTACCGATTTTTCTCGCCGTGTGTCTTAGGCCTAAGTCTTGGCGATTGCGTGTGCACAAGAGCTGTACATGCGCAGTCTCCGCCAGGGACTCCGCCAGCGTGGCAGTCAAGCACAGGCTCTCACAGCCAGAAGAGGTGGAGCTCAGCCTCAGGCTGTTTAACCCTCTAAATGCCACACTCAAAAGCAATCTCAGCATTTGGGAGGCAGGAAGAGGGAGTGTGCTCCCTCTCCCACCTAATTGGGATCTTGGCAATGTGATCATTGGGGGGGCCTAATTGTTGCCATGGTAACCTGAGGTTTCTGACAGTGTCACACTGACAGGTATAATGCATCTGCTCTGCAATTTCTCCTGTCATCATTCTGAAAATACAAAATTTAAGGCTAAAACAATATTTTTCTGTGAAAAATGGTTTTCTTTTTACTTTCACGACTTACTTCATAGAATTTTATAATATTATCTGGGGGCTCAAGGTGTTAACCAAACATCTAGATAAATTCCTTGAGCGGTCTAGATTGCAAAATGGGTGAACACCCTCCCCCCTTCCCCCCTCCTTTTACTGTTTAGGCATATCAGGGACTCTGCAAACACGTAGTTCTGGTCATGCGCACTATGAAGCCGGGTGTACACGTCCTGGCTTCAAACTGAAGTAGTGCACATGACCGAAACTCTGGGGGTCGTGTACACGGAGCCGAAATCCAGCATCAGACGGAGATGGCAGCAGATAGGTGAGTGAGATCATCTTCTGACGCTGCTCATTCATTAGCATGTCCACAGGGGCGTGCTAACATGCTAATGGTTCCGACTAGCAAGGGAAGCATTGCCCTTGGGACTAGTCCCTGATCCCTGAACTCATTAGCATACAATAAAAGATCTTTAGGAATACTTTTTCTAAAGATCTCCTTATCTATACTACTGTATACAGGGATGGTTAGGCAGGGATTAGCAATATGCACCCAGAACTGCTCGTGGTTCTGGGTGAATATTGGACCTGACAGGTTCCCTTAAACTATTTTGTGTGACATAACTCTCTTGTTTAAAGGTATCAAAATTCAAAGTTTGAAAATTGCAAAATTTAAACACTTTTTGACAAATTTCGAATATTTTAACAAATGAACGCAAAAAATATCGTCCTAAATGAAACACAATGTACTAATTTAACATTAAGTATGATTTGTCACTATAAAATGTCAGATTCAATGGAAACTATTGAAGTGCTCCAGAGTTATTAGCTCATAAAATTGTCCTGGTCAGGCAGGTGCAAACAGGCTGGGTGGATGAAGGGGTTAAAAACATGAGCTGAACATTTTATATCCAGGTGCATGGTTTTTATTGTCACCTGAGCCCTCTAGGAGCCATTAATGATTACTATGTTTTGCAGGTGCGGACACAGAGAGTGAACAGAACATTGAATCAATGATAGAAAATGAAGCCATGGATTTTCGGTTGCGGCTTGCTTCTATTACATACAACCCCCAGTTTGTAAGTAAATCCTCTAAAGAAATCTTGCATTGTGTTATATATAACCGTGTAAATGTATGGCGACTCAGACAGTAAGGCTATGTGCCCACGGGACTCTGTACTCGCGGATTATGCTGCGGAAAACCTGCGGATTTATCTGGATTTTCTAGATAAATCTGCAGGTTCTAGCAAGTACAGACATTCCCCATGTTATCCTATGGGATATGGGGAGTGTCTGTGTCCATGCTGCGGTATGTGCGGCTGCGGAATATGCTGCGGATGTCCTGCAGCCGCACAGAACTGCATGTCAATTGTTCCTGCTGAATTACCTGCGGAAATCCCGGCTCTCCACTATGGAGATAGAGGCCAGGACTTCCGCAGGTAAGTCACATGAATATCCACAGGTTTTCCGCAGATATTTCACTGGAATCCCGCAACTATGTATAGCTGCGGATTCTGGGGAGCTGCTGCGGGAAACCTGTGGATATATCCGCGGGTACAGAGTCCCATGGGCACATAGCCTTAAATCTGAAACTGTTGGGTGTCTTGAGGATGACTTGGCTTCCCAGCAGCTGCAGACTCTTGTATATTGCTTCTTTGCTTGAATGCATCTTACTGCCCATCAATTTATGTAACTATGGACACAGCTGCAGATGAATGAGCCTTTGCCTTTCAATATTTCAGGAAGAGCTGAAAGGACCATACCTTGAAAAGCTCCCGACTGTATTGGCAAGATATTCACAATTTTTGGGGGAAAGACCCTGGTTTCTTGGGGACAAGGTAATAAAATACTCTAAGACAATGGATTTAGGTGCAGTATATGATTGCATGCCTATATACGTATACGTCTATTTGCATTCACTGAAATTGCCTCTATCCCAAAGATTACATTTGTAGACTTTCTGATGTATGATGTCCTGGATCAGCACAATATATTGGATCCTACCTGCCTGCAAAAGTTTAAGAACCTCCAGAACTTTCACGCAAGATTTGAGGTATATTTTATATTTATGCCTCCAAAGTATAGAAGCAGTATGCAGTCAACCCTTTTATGCCAGGGACAATTCTCACACTTCTTGCTAACCCAAAATCTGATGACATACCTATTTGTTTCTTGGCGTTGACAAATGGGTGTGCTTACATTTGCAACACTAAATATTTTTACTCCTTGAGAGGATTGGATTAAAGCTAGCCATCCCCCTTTAGTATGTCACAATCAGAGAGCCCATAACATTTTTTAGGAACAGGACACCAATTCGCACTGAATCTGCTTAAACTATTTTTTATTCAATCTGAAGCTCACTCCACTTATAAAAATACAGTAGGAACATTTTTGCCTAACTATTCCAAAACCATGGCTTTACTGGGTAATGTTAAGTAAGTTAATATTATAATAAGTAATAAAAGTAGGTAAAAAGATTGTAGTTTTATTAATATAAAGCATGAAACAACTTTTTTCCATTAGAGACGGCATTATGTATCCTAAATACCGTCCCCTTTACGGATAGTGGGTGGGTACATGTAGTGCATTACTTTATTTAAAGAATTGGTGCCACTTTAATTCATTTTTTTTTTGTTTTTTTTTCCAGGCTCTGCCGGCTATTGCTGCGTACATGAAAACACCCCGTTTTATAAGAAACCGTATTAACAATAGAATGGCTTCATGGGCCAACTAATAGTCTTGTAAAACATTTGTCCTATTAATTCAGTTTGTTGGCTTCATCCTGCATATTGAAAGTCTAAAATGTTTTGTTACTTTTCTGTTTTGTTAAAATGATCATTGAGTGAAACAGGCTACAAGAGATAGAGAGTTCCTCTTCAATTGAAGTCTTCAAAAAGGTCTAAGATGATTTAGTGAATTCTGGTTTGAGCATGGGGTTGGACCAGATTACCCAGGAGGTCCCTTCCAACTCAACCATTCTATGATTCAATTTTTAGCTTTGATGTAAACCTCATGAGCATTAAATAAAATTATTGGCAATTGTATGAATTATTCTAATGAAGCTCCAGTATACACAGAAAATTGCTATTGAAGAAAGATGTTTAACTTGACATAATGGCATTGTTTGAAAAGCCTTATGTATTTGTATTGTAAAAATGTTAACACCTTTGTCACAATCACCACTCGCTTGTGACACACGTGCCTCAGCTGCTACTGTAAAGGGGGACTTTGTTCCCCGCATTCACTCATCCACTTTCCTATTACAATAGGGTGACCATCAGCTAAGCACACCCCACAGCCAGTTCACCCAGCCTGTAATACTTATTATATGTTCTGAGGATTTCGATAGCGTAGGGCAATGATCAGCAGAGACGAGTTTTTGATACAAGATGTTTTATAATCTGTAACCACGGTAGATAACAACGGAACAAACACAGCAGTACAAATACACAAATACCTTCCCGAAACGGAGCGGAGGGAATTCCCGGGACCACGCACCGGACTCCCCCAGGGAGACCACCAGAGCGAACCCCTATACAGGGACTGTCCGGCAATCACCCCGGAAGGCCTAAATGCGCAGCAGCCGGGACACAATGGGCAAGCGGTAAAAGTCCAGGAGTGTCCGTACGGGATGATTGTCCAGAGTGGTTACGAACCAGAGAGAACCGGGCAGAGTGCTGACCGAAGATGGCAGACGGAATCCGGGCACAGCTTGAGAAACCGGGTAAGGTCCAGAGTCGGTCGGTCGGTAGTCTTTTAGGAGGATCCAAAAGCAATCAGGATTAGCAGCAGCAAAGCAGGAGCACACAGCAAGCAGTATACTCAGGCACTGGACTGGGCTGAGAGGCGGCCTTTTAAGCAGCTGGACAGGAAGTAGGGCAACAGAACCTTAAAACGCCATGTTAACTGAGGGCAAGCTCATTCAAAAGAGAACTGGAAAACCTGGAAACCTGACACAGCCACACTACACTTTTCGCTGCCACCATTCGTGGTTGTGAGAGACATCTGCACTGGGTCACATACTAGCACACATGCCACCCAGCTGTCTCAAGCATCTGTTAAGTAGTGTTCTTGCACACATAAGGTAACACAACCGATCTATTCTCCTTCTTTAGGGTTTGTAGTTGTATTTAGAGCAGCAAGGAACATACTTTTAATATATACAAGAGTACAGTGCATGAAAAAATAAAGGCATACATACAAACGGTATAAAATACAGGTCTTAGGAGTTGGATCTGAGAGGCGGAGGAGAACGCTGTGGGAAATACAGATAGATCTGCAATAATCTTTGCTTGTCCTGAGGTCTAAGGGCTTATGCGCACGTCGCATAATAGCATGCATTTACGCTGCGTATTGCACTGCAGCTTAATGCATGTGTCCTGCGTACCCTGCACAATCTATGAAGATTGTGCATGAGATGTGCGCACGTTGCTTTTATGAACGCAGCGATTTGGGTGCTAAAATTTTGACCCAAATCCGTGCGTTCATAAAAGCAGCATGTCAATTATTTCTGCGTTCTGGATGCAGCTCCCACTCTGTCTATGGTGGGGGCAAAAGCCAGAGCGCATGAAATCTGCTTTTTTAACAAAAAAACTGCATTCATTATGCAGTCTTTCTGCAGCGATTTGACGCGCTTATGTGCTGTCAAATTGCTGCAGAAGATTATTCAGTTACGTGCGCATGAGCCCTTACACATTATATTCTGTAGATGAGCTGTTATAAAGGTCTGTCAGACTCCTCCATCAGCTCAGGTAAGAGGAGGATGACTCACTTACATTTGATTCAAATCCAGTTTTAGCCCTTTTCCAGGACCTTCCTAGAGAAACAATCTGGCAGTCATCTTACTGAACTTCCTTCATGCATTCTAAACATACCCCACATAAGTATGATCTAGTCATTATTCAATGAGAGATTTCAATCTTGTGGATTGCCAGCTACTAAAACTTTAGCAATTATGCAAATAGATGATCATGGATATATTCATAGATTCTGTAAAAGTTTAAAATTTTATTCACCTGAAGTTTTAAATAAGATTAGTTTTATTAAACTTTTCTTCGTCGCTCTATTGGGAGACCCAGACGATTGGGTGTATAGCACTGCCTCCGGAGGCCACACAAAGCAATTACACTAAAAAGTGTAAGGCCCCTCCCCTTCTGGCTATACACCCCCAGTGGGATCACTGGCTCACCAGTTTTCTGCTTTGTGCGAAGGAGGTCAGACATCCACGCATAGCTCCACTGTTTGTAGTCAGCAGTAGCTGCTGGCTATATCGGATGGAAGAAAAGAGGGCCCATATAGGGCCCCCAGCATGCTCCCTTCTCACCCGCGGTGGTGCTTGTAAGGTTGAGGTACCTATTGCTGGTACAGAGGCTGGAGCCCACATGCTGTTTTCCTTCCACATCCCCTGGAGGGCTCTGTGGAAGTGGGATCTTGCCGGCCCCCAAGCCCTGGGGCCGGGCTCCATCCACAGACCCATAGAACCTGCTGGATTTGGAGCGGGAGTGCCGTTCAGGGACAAGGCCCTGCAACTTTCAGGTACTCTGTGTCCCCGGCAGGCACGGACACTCTCAGGCTTGCTGAGCGTTATAGTGTGCCGGGGACAGTAGCGCTGTGCGCTGGGGTTAGGTCACTGCAGCCTTGCTGAGTGACGTTTCATGTTGGGAACTACTGCGCCGACCGCTCCTGGAGCGGCGACGCAGCTGCGACTTGTAGTGCGCCGGGGACTTGGCGCCGACCGCGCTTTTACGGCGGCGGCGCTTCTAACTTTAGCCCCCGGCTTCTGCGGCCTAGTCCGCTTCGTTCCCGCCCCCACCCTGTCAATCAGGGTAGGGGAGAGACGCTGCTCAATTAACAGCGCCGAGGGCTGGAGCTTTATTTACATGCTCCAGCCCTCTCACTAGGCACAGGGGGAAGCAGACTTCCCGCTCTTCGTCGGTGTACGCCCAGGGCCCGCCCCACCTCTCCACAAGGACGCCGGCAGCCATTAACATGCGGCTGGCTGGGGAAAGGCAGCAGGCTCTGGGAGACCCAGACTAGAGGGATTTCTGGCGTCCACACACCGCTCCTAAGCGGGTGGTAAGCAGCACAGTAGTGCTGGCCCCTCTGGTGCCTCAGTGTTATATTAGTGTACTTTTTTCTTGGTACCATATATATATATATATATTTATATAGTGCACTGTAAGGTCGCTTCTTGGCTGAACACCCTGTACTGCTCTGAGGAGGCAGCAACATGTCATCCGCAAAACGCAAGGGTGCCAAGGCACAGGCTGTGTACACTGTTTGTACAGCATGTGGGGCTGATCTACCGGCAGGCTCCAAAGACTCACATTGTATGCAATGTTCAGTCCCAGTGGCACTCCGTCAGCCAGAGCCTAATGTGGTGGTAGCCCAGGCAGAGACGCCTGTGAACCCTGCCCCGGTGACGGGGACAGACTTTGCAGTTTTTGCTGACAAAATGTCTGTGACTATGTTAAAAATACTGGAGACCTTGCAGTCCAGGCCAGTTACTCAGACCATGGACACTGCTGTGTCTATGCTCGCCGGTCCCCCTCAGTTGGAACTAATCCGTACTTCAAGGGGATCTCAAGCATCACAGGCTGAAGTCTCTGACTCCGATGACAGTCCCAGGCAGCCTAAGCGAGCTCGCTGGGAAAGACCCTCCACGTCCTCACACTGCTCAGGGTCTCAGCGACAAGAGTCTCTCTGTGATGAGACTGAGGACGGTGACCAGGAGTCTAATCCTGAGGCCCCTCTCAATCTGGATGCCCCTGATGGTGACGCCATGGTTAATGACCTTATATCGGCAATTAATAGGCTGTTGGATATTTCTCCCCCAGCCCCTTCTGCAGAGGAGGCAGCTGCACAGCAGGAGAAGTTCCATTTCCTATATCCCAAGCGTAAATTAAGTGCTTTTTTGGACCACTCTGACTTCAGAGAATCGATCCAGAAACACGACGCTCATCCAGACAAGCGTTTCTCTAAACGTTCTAAGGATACCCGTTATCCTTTTCCCTCTGAGGTGGCCAAACGCTGGACCCAGTGTCCAAAGGTGGATCCCCCAATTTCCAAGCTTGCGGCTAGATCCATAGTCGCAGTAGAGGATGGCGCTTCACTTAAAGATGCCAACGACAGACAGATGGACCTTTGGTTGAAATCTGTCTATGAATCTATCGGCGCGTCGTTTGCTCCAGCATTCGCGGCCGTGTGGGCACTCCAAGCTATTTCAGCTGGTTTAGCACAGGTGGATGCTTTCATACATCCAGCAGTGCCGCAAGTGGCGTCCCTAACTTCGCAAATGTCTGCGTTTGCGACCTATGCTATCAATGCTGTCCTAGAATCTACGAGCCGTACCGCTATGGCGTCCGCCAATTCTGTGGTTTTGCGCAGAGCCTTGTGGTTAAAGGACTGGAAAGCAGATGCTGGTTCCAAAAAATGCTTAACCAGCTTGCCATTATCTAGAGACAGACTGTTTGGTGAGCCATTGGCTGAAATCATAAAACAGTCCAAGGGTAAGGGCTCTTCCTTACCACAGCCCAGAGCAAGTAAACCTCAACAGAAAAAGTGGCAGTCGAGGTTTCGGTCCTTTCGAGGCTCGGGCAAGGCCCAATTCTCCTCGTCCAAAAGGACTCAGAAAGAACAAGGGAGCTCAGATTCCTGGCGGGCTCACTCACGCCCCAGGAAAACAAATGGAGGAACCGCTTCCAAAGCGGCTACCTCATGACTTTCGGCCTCCTCCCTCCGCATCCTCAGTCGGTGGCAGGCTCTCCCGCTTTTGCGACATTTGGCTGTCACAGGTCAAAGACCGGTGGGTAACAGACATTCTGTCTCGCGGGTACAGAATCGAGTTCAGTTCTCGGCCTCCACTTCGGTTCTTCAGAACCTCCCCACACCCCAACCGAGCAGATGCCCTGCTGCAGGCGGTGGACTCTCTAAGAGAAGAAGGAGTCGTGATCCCTGTCCCCCCTCACGAACGGGGGCGAGGATTTTACTCCAATCTCTTTGTGGTTCCAAAACAGGACGGCTCCTTCCGTCCTGTTCTGGACCTAAAACTGCTCAACAAGCATGTGAACGCCAGGCGGTTCCGGAGGGAATCCCTCCGCTCAGTCATTGCCTCAATGTCTCAAGGAGATTTCCTAGCATCAATAGACATCAAAGATGCTTATCTCCACGTGCCGATTGCTACAGAGCACCAATGCTTTCTACGCTTCGTGATAGGAGACGACCATCTTCAGTTCGTAGCTCTGCCATTTGGTCTGGCGACAGCCCCTCGGGTGTTCACCAAGATCATGGCGGCAGTGGTAGCAGTCTTGCGCTCTCAGGGACACTCTGTGATCCCTTACTTGGACGATCTACTGGTCAAGGCACCCTCTCAAGAGGCATGCCAACTCAGCCTGAATGTTGCACTGGAGACTCTCCAGGCGTTCGGGTGGATCATCAACTTCCCAAAGTCAAATCTGTCACCGACCCAATCACTAACGTATCTTGGCATGGAGTTTCATACTCTATCAGCGATAGTGAAGCTTCCGCTGGACAAGCAGCGGTCTCTACAGACTGGGGTGCAGGCTCTCCTTCAAAGTCAGCCGCACTCCTTAAGACGCCTCATGCACTTCCTCGGGAAGATGGTGGCGGCAATAGAGGCGGTTCCGTTTGCGCAGTTTCATCTGCGTCCACTTCAATGGGACATTCTCCGCCAATGGGACGGGAAGTCAACATCCCTGGACAGGAAAGTCTCCCTTTCCCAGACGGCCAAAGACTCTCTGCAGTGGTGGCTTCTTCCCACCTCATTATCACAGGGAAGATCCTTCCTACCACCGTCTTGGGCGGTGGTCACGACAGATGCGAGTCTCTCAGGGTGGGGAGCAGTCTTTCTCCACCACAGGGCTCAGGGTACGTGGTCTCAGCAGGAGTCCACCCTTCAGATCAATGTTCTGGAAATCAGAGCAGTGTATCTTGCCCTACTAGCCTTCCAGCAGTGGCTGGAAGGAAGGCAGATCCGAATTCAGTCGGACAACTCCACAGCGGTGGCATACATCAACCACCAAGGGGGGACACGCAGTCGGCAAGCCTTCCAGGAAGTCCGGCGGATTCTGATGTGGGTGGAAGCCACAGTCTCCACCATATCCGCGGTTCACATCCCCGGCGTAGAAAACTGGGAAGCAGACTTCCTCAGTCGCCAGGGCATGGACGCAGGGGAATGGTCCCTTCACCCAGACGGGTTTCAGGAAATCTGTCGCCGCTGGGGGGTGCCGGACGTCGACCTAATGGCGTCACGGCACAACAACAAGGTCCCAACCTTCATGGCACGGTCTCGCGATCAAAGAGCGCTGGCGGCAGACGCCCTAGTGCAAGATTGGTCGCAGTTCCGGCTCCCTTATGTGTTTCCACCTCTGGCACTCTTGCCCACAGTGCTATGCAAGATCAGATCCGATTGCAGCCGCGTCATACTTGTCGCCCCAGACTGGCCGAGGAGGGCGTGGTATCCGGATCTGTGGCAGCTCACGGTCGGCCAACCGTGGGCACTCCCACACCGACCAGACTTACTGTCCCAAGGGCCGTTTTTCCATCGGAATTCTGCGGCCCTGAACCTGACTGTGTGGCCATTGAGTCCTGGATCCTAACGTCTTCAGGATTGTCCCAAGGTGTCGTTGCCACCATGAGACAGGCTAGGAAGCCCACGTCCGCTAAGATCTACCACAGAACATGGAGGATATTTTTATCCTGGTGCTCTGCTCAGGGAGTGTCTCCCTGGCCATTTGCATTGCCTACCTTTCTTTCTTTCCTGCAATCTGGGTTAGAAAAAGGTTTGTCGCTCGGCTCCCTTAAAGGTCAGGTCTCGGCGCTATCCGTCTTTTTTCAGAGGCGTTTGGCACGCCTTCCTAAGGTGCGCACGTTCCTACAGGGGGTTTGCCATATCGTACCCCCGTACAAGCGGCCGTTAGATCCATGGGATCTGAACAGGGTACTAGTTGCCCTCCAGAAGCCGCCCTTCGAGCCTCTGAAGGAGGTTTCACTTTCTAGACTATCACAGAAAGTGGCTTTTCTGGTAGCGATCACATCTCTTCGGAGAGTGTCTGAGCTGGCAGCACTATCATCCAAGGCTCCCTTCCTGGTCTTCCACCAGGACAAGGTTGTGCTGCGTCCTATTCAGGAGTTTCTCCCGAAGGTGGTATCCTCTTTTCATCTTAATCAGGATATCTCTTTGCCTTCGTTTTGTCCTCATGCAGTTCATCGGTATGAGAAGGATTTACATTTGTTAGATCTGGTGAGAGCACTCAGAATCTACATTTCCCGCACGGCGCCCTTGCGCCGTTCGGATGCACTCTTTGTCCTTGTCGCGGGTAAGCGCAAAGGGTCGCAGGCTTCTAAAGCCACCCTGGCTCGATGGATCAAAGAACCAATTCTTGAAGCCTACCGTTCTGCTGGGCTTCCGGTTCCATCAGGGCTGAAGGCCCATTCTACCAGAGCCGTGGGTGCATCCTGGGCATTACGACACCAGGCTACGGCTCAACAGGTGTGCCAGGCAGCTACCTGGTCGAGTCTGCACACTTTCACCAAACATTATCAGGTGCATACCTATGCTTCGGCGGACGCCAGCCTAGGTAGAAGAGTCCTGCAGGCGGCAGTTGCCTCCCCGTAGGGGAGGGCTGTCTTGCAGCTCTAACATGAGGTATTTCTTTACCCACCCAGGGACAGCTTTTGGACGTCCCAATCGTCTGGGTCTCCCAATAGAGCGACGAAGAAGAAGGGAATTTTGTTACTTACCGTAAATTCCTTTTCTTCTAGCTCTTATTGGGAGACCCAGCACCCGCCCTGTTGTCCTTCGGGATTGTTGGTTTGTTTGCGGGTACACATGTTGTTCATGTTGAACGGTTTGCAGTTCTCCGATGTTACTCGGAGAGAATTTGTTTAAACCAGTTATTGGCTTTCCTCCTTCTTGCTTTTGCACTAAAACTGGTGAGCCAGTGATCCCACTGGGGGTGTATAGCCAGAAGGGGAGGGGCCTTACACTTTTTAGTGTAATTGCTTTGTGTGGCCTCCGGAGGCAGTGCTATACACCCAATCGTCTGGGTCTCCCAATAAGAGCTAGAAGAAAAGGAATTTACGGTAAGTAACAAAATTCCCTTCTTTTACATACAAAATTTAGATCAACACTCTTCTCCCCACCCCATATCACATTAGGACCTCTATTACCGTGGGTCCCTTAGGGTCTATCCTATGCATAAAGAGCTAGACAGCATGGAAAGAAAATCAGTTAGGCACTTAATACGAGGCTGTATAAATAATGAACACAGTTATGAAACCTTTACATAAAACATGAAACCAGAGGAAGCGCATTAGGAGTATAAGGGTACGCTCACACGAGCGTGAAAATCGGACAAGTGCAATGCGAGAAATTCTCGCATTGCACTCTGACCAATGTCAGGCAATGAGGTTGAGCTGTTGGTCAGCTTTTCTCGCATCCAGATTCTGGATGCGAGAAAAGCGGCAGCATGCTGCGATTGTCTGCGAGAGCCGTATCCCTCGCACCCATTCAAGTGAATGGATGCGAGAGATACATCGGACTGCACTCGGATGTTATCCCAGTGCAGTGCGATATACGCACAGGCTGACAGTGGAGGAGATGGGAGAATTAACCCCTCCCTCTCCTCCGCTGTGCCCGCACTCAGCTTCACAGCTGTGACCCGATCGCAAGATCGGGTTACAGTCGCATGACACTCGGCTCACGCTCGCAGCAGAGCCTGAGCCGGGTGACATTAGCATATCGCATCCGATGCTCTCGCATCGGATGCCATACGCTCGTGTGAGTCCAGCCTAAGGGTAATTAACGAAGCATGGGAAACTGGTTTTCTAGTAGTAAATTTGGGATGGTAGTCCTGGGTGTTGAGCCATGGGCTCCAAATTTCATCAAATGTACTGTTAGCCTTTCTTTTACACTGTGTGCAGAATTATTAGGCAAATGAGTATTTTGATCACATGATACTTTTTTATACATGTTGTCCTACTCCAAGCTGTATAGGCTTGAGAGCCAACTACCAATTAAGTAAATCAGGTGATGTGCATCTCTGTAATGAAGAGGGGTGTGGTGTAATGACATCATAGTTTCATAGTTTTTAAGGTTGAAGGGAGACTCTAAGTCCATCTAGTTCAACCCGTAGCCTAACATGTTGATCCAGAGGAAGGCAAAAAAAAACCCCAATGTGTCAAATTAGCTCCAATGGGGAAAAAAATTCCTTCCTGACTCCACATACGGCAATCAGACTAGTTCCCTGACTCTCACACACACCTCACACATCACATCCACACACTCACAACATCCTGGGATATCGCTTGCTTCTACACCGGCTCCGTCACGATCCCAGCAGCGCCAGACATAACCTTGCGATGCTGGGATCTTGACGGAGGCCGTGAACGCTGGTAACCATTATACACATCGGGTAACTAAGGTCCCTTGGTTACCCGATGTGTATCATAGTTACCAGTGTACACCGCCTCCGTCACGATCCTAGCAGCGCCAGACATAACCTTGCGATGCTGGGATCTTGACGGAGCCCGTGAACGCTGGTAACCATTATACACATCGGGTAACTAAGGTCCCTTAGTTACACGATGTGTATCATAGTTACCAGTGTACACCGGCTCCCGGTACACATGTGCAGGGAGCCGGCATTATACTCCTCTCCCCTCAGGACTACTCCTCCTATTACAGTCCTCCTATTATACTCCTCTCTGAGTATAATAGGAGAACTATTATAGCATGGGGGATGGAGCACGATGGGGGGTGCGCAGCATGGGGGATGGAGCACGATGGGGAGTGCGCAGCATGGGGGATGTAGCACGATGGGGAGTGCGCAGCATGGGGGATGTAGCACGATGGGGAGTGCGCAGCATGGGGGATGTAGCACGATGGGGAGTGCGCAGCATGGGGGATGTAGCACGATGGGGAGTGCGCAGCATGGGGGATGTAGCACGATGGGGAGTGCGCAGCATGGGGGATGTAGCACGATGGGGAGTGCGCAGCATGGGGGATGTAGCACGATGGGGGAGGTGCGCAGCATGGGGGATGTAGCACGATGGGGAGTGCGCAGCATGGGGGATGTAGCACGATGGGGGGTGCGCAGCATGGGGGATGGAGCACGATGGGGAGTGCGCAGCATGGTGGATGGAGCACGATGGCGGGTGCGCAGCATGGGGGATGTAGCACGATGGGGGGTGCGCAGCATGGGGGATGTAGCACGATGGGGAGTGAGCAGCATGGGGGATGTAGCACGATGGGGAGTGCGCAGCATGGGGGATGTAGCACGATGGGGAGTGCGCAGCATGGGGGATGTAGCACGATGGGGAGGTGTGCAGCATGGGGGATGTAGCACGATGGGGAATGCGCAGCATGGGGGATGTAGCACGATGGGGAGTGCGCAGCATGGCGGATGTAGAACGATGGGGAGTGCGCAGCATGGTGGATGGAGCACGATGGCGGGTGCGCAGCATGGGGGATGTAGCACGATGGGGGGTGCGCAGCATGGGGGATGTAGCACGATGGGGGGTGCGCAGCATGGGGGATGTAGCACGATGGGTGCGCAGCATGGGGGATGTAGCACGATGGGGGGTGCGCAGCATGGGGGATGGAGCACGATGGGGAGTGCGCAGCATGGAGGATGGAGCACGATGGGGAGTGCACAGCATGGAGGATGGAGCACGATGGGGAGTGCGCAGCATGGGGGATGGAGCACGATGGGGAGTGCGCAGCATGGGGGATGGAGCACCTCCCCCCAACACACACACACACACAGGGAACCACAAACACCGCCATACACAGACACCCACACACACAGACAACGCTGCACACACACAACACCCAACACACAAACACCGCGGCATACATAAATATACGCACATACCGCACAACACACACATTGCACAAAACATACCTCCCCCCAAAACACACCACACCCACACAAACCGCGCAACACACACACACAACGCGACAGACACACAGCGCTCCACAAACAACGCAACACACATACAACACCGCTCTCACCCCCCGCCACACCCAGACAACACCCAGAACATGTACAGCGCCCTACACAAACACTTGGTAACTACACACAACAACATCTATATATATATATATATATATATATATATATATATATATATATATATATATCTATAACAAAAATCATACATGAACTACACAATACGTAAATTCTAGAATACCCGATGCGTAGAATCGGGCCACCTTCTAGTGCTATTTATAACCTTCTATACTTTTGCTATCAAGAAAAGCATCCATTCCTCGCTTAAATTCATTCAGTGAGTTGGCCATCACCACTTCCTCAGGAAGAGAGTTCCAGAGCCTCACTGCTCTTACCCTGAAGAACCCTCTTCTATGCTGATGTAGGAATTTTCTTTCCTCCAATCGAAGAGAATGCCCACTTGTTCTTGTCATAGTCCTTAGTATAAACAGATCATGGGAGAGATCTCTATATGGCCCTCTGATATATTTGTACATATTTATTAGATCTCCCCTAAGTCTTCTCTTTTCTAGAGTAAATAGACCTAATTTTGATAACCTTTCCGTGTATTGTAATGCACCCACTCCATTTATTATTTTAGTAGCCCGCCTCTGAACCCTTTCAAGTTCAGTGATGTCTTTCTTTAGCACCGGCGCCCAAAATTGCACACAATACTCCAAGTGTGGTCTGACGAGTGATTTGTACAGAGGGAGAATGATGTTTTCATCTCGTGCCCCCAGACCTCTTCTAATGCATCCCATCACCCTATTTGCTTTGGTGGCTGCTGCCTGACACTGGGCACTCCAATTTAGATTCTTATTGACTAAGATGCCTAAGTCTTTTTCCATGTCTGATTTCCCTAGCAGTTTCCCATTTAGTAAGTAATCGTAGCATCTGTTTCTCCTTCCCATGTGGATAACCTTACACTTATCTGTGTTAAACCTCATTTGCCATTTTTCATCCCAATTCTCCAATTTACTCAAATCCATCTGTAGTTGCAAACTGTCCTCCTTTGTGTTAACTACCTTACATAGTTTTGTATAATCTGCAAATACTGATATTTTACTCTGTAAACCATCCACCAGATCATTAATAAATATATTAAATAGTAGGGGGCCCAATACAGACCCATGTGGCACCCCACTAGTAACCCTGGCCCAATCTGAGTATGCGCCATTAATAACCACTCTTTGTTTTCTACCACTAAGCCAGCTACCTACCCATCTACACACATTTTCCCCGAGCCCAAGTTTCTCATTTTACTTAGCAGTCTTTTATGTGGGACAGTGTCAAATGCTTTACCGAAGTAAATCAACACCCTATATAAGGTGTGCTTAATTATTAGGCAACTTCCTTTCCTTTGGCAAAATGGGTCAGAAGAGAGATTTGATGGGCTCTGAAAAGTCCAAAATTGTGAGATGTCTTGCAGAGGGATGCAGCAGTCTTGAAATTGGCAAACTTTTGAAGCGTGATCACCGAACACTCAAGCATTTCATGGCAAATAGCCAAGAGGGTCACAAGAAGCGTGTTGGGCAAAAAAGGCACAAAATAACTGCCCATCCTATCCTGTAAAACGGATCCGTCGTATAATTTTTTTTCTTCATGTGAAAGGTTATTTGCTAGTAAAAACCTATATATGAACCCAGGGAGAGAGAGAGAGAGAGAGAGAGATTTGTTCAGCCAGACAATTATACCCCATCTGAGCATGCCTCTGTTTAAAAAAACGGAATCCGTCCTTGGATTCCATCATAGGACGGATCCTGCGCCCATAGGCTTCCATCCTAAAAGATGGACGGCGACGGATCCAGCGCCGTCCGTTTTTTGACGGTGACATAAAACGTTCCAATGGATGTCGCTTCCGTCGGCCGCAAACAGATTTTTCGATGGATCCGTCGTACGACAGATACGTCAGGCCATCTGTCACAATCCGTCGCTAACACAAGTCAATGAGAAAAAAACGGATCCAGCACTGGATCCATTTTTTTCACATTTTGACGGATTGCGAATGATGGCAAAAAAACGATGTGAAAGGGGCCTTAGAAATCCACCAGACTCTGCATTCATGATCTGCAGTTTTTTGAGTATGTGTATATGAATAATTAATTGAAAGGGGTGTGTTCAAAATAATAGCAGCGAGAAGTTACATTAGTGTGGTTAATCATTCTGTGAAGAAACTGGTGTGAATCAGGTGGCCCTTATTTAAGGGTGAAGCCAGCACATATTGTACATGCATTTCTCCTTGAACAGCATACTTTGATTAAAACATTGATTGGAGATTGCAAAATTAATAAAGAAGTTCAGACAATCATAGGGTGTTCATGTAAAAAGATCTCCAATGCTTTAAAATAGAAAGCAAAAACAGAGTTGTGGAAGAAAACAGTAGACTATCATTCAAATAGATAGAAGAATACCCAGAATGGCAAGGGCTCAGCCAATGATCAGCTCCAGGATGATCAAAGACAGTCTCAACTTACTTGTGAGTACTGTGACAGTTAGACTACGCCTGTGTAAAGCTAATTTATTAACAAGAAGTCCCCGCAAAGTTCCACTGTTAAAAAAAGACATCCTGAAGAAGATACAATTTGCCAAAGAACACATCAGCTGGCCTAAAGAGAAATGGAGAAACATTTTGTGGACTGATGAAAGTAAAATTGTTCTTTTTGGGTCGAAGGGCTGAGGATAGTTTGTCAGATGACCCCCAAACTCTGAATTCAAGCCACAGTACACTCTTAAGACTGAAGCATGGTGGTGCAAGCATCATGATATGGGCATGTTTCTCTTACTATGGTGTCGGGCCTATTTACCGCATACCAGGGATCACGGACCAGTTTGCATATATCAAAATATTTGAAGAGGTCATGTTGCCTTACGCTGAAGAGGAAATACCCTTGAAATGGATGCTTCAACAAGACAATGACCTTAAAAACACCAGTAAACAAGGAAAATCTTGGTTCCATTCCAACCAAATTGAGGTTATGGAGTGGCTAGCCCAATCCCTGGACCATAATCCGATAGAACACTTGTGATGTGACATTAAAAATGCTGTTTATGAGGCAAAGCAAACAAATGCAAATAAATTGGGGATGTAGATATTCTTTATAGCAGATTTCTCCAACGTGAACGTTATCCCTCTATGTGATAAGGAATAATTTTACGATTTCTGGCGGTCCGACTACCGTGTGCAATGGCCCCCAATAATCGTGTGAACCAGGACTCGTCTGTATGTAGTGGAGATCGAGCATCCACACTGATCCATTCATTCTAACGCCAAAGATCAGCATTCCCATTAAGAACAAATGAAGTGGTAGTGTGGATGATTGATCTCTGTTCGGGTTCTCGAAAATACTGGAGGCCACGGTGGTTGGACCCCCCTGCTATTTGAAAGTTATTCTCGATCCCGAGGATTGGGGATAAGTTTCCAACCTGAGAAAACCCCTTAGTGACAGAGCTAATTTTCACCTTAATGACCAGACCAAATTTTGCAAGTGTCACTTTATGAGGTTTTAAGTCTGGAACGCTTCAACGGATCCCAGTGATTCTGAGATTGTTTTTTCGTTACATATTGGACTTCATGTTAGTACCAAATTTGGGACAATATTTTTTGCGTTTGTTTATAAAAAAAAAATAATAATTTTGGCAAAAATGTTGAAAATTTAGCAATTTTCAACTTTTGAATTTTTATACCATTAAACCAGAGAGTTCTCTGTGACACAAAATAGTTAATAAATAACATTTCCCACATCTCTACTTTACATCAGCACAATTTTGAAAACAATTTTTTTTTGTTAGAAAGTTAGAGAGTTAGGGAGAGAGAGAGAGAGAGAGATTTGTTCAGCCAGACAATTATACCCCATCTGAGCATGCCTCTGTTTAAAAAAACGGAATCCGTCCTTGGATTCCATCATAGGACGGATCCTGCGCCCATAGGCTTCCATCCTAAAAGATGGACGGCGACGGATCCAGCGCCGTCCGTTTTTTGACGGTGACATAAAACGTTCCAATGGATGTCGCTTCCGTCGGCCGCAAAGAGATTTTTCGATGGATCCGTCGTACGACAGATACGTCAGGCCATCTGTCACAATCCGTCGCTAACACAAGTCAATGAGAAAAAAACGGATCCAGCACTGGATCCGTTTTTTTCACATTTTGACGGATTGCGAATGATGGCAAAAAAACGATGTGTGAAAGGGGCCTTAGAAATCCACCAGACTGCATTCATGATCTGCAGTTTTTTGAGTATGTGTATATGAATAATTAATTGAAAGGGGTGTGTTCAAAATAATAGCAGTGAGAAGTTACATTAGTGTGGTTAATCATTCTGTGAAGAAACTGGTGTGAATCAGGTGGCCCTTATTTAAGGGTGAAGCCAGCACATATTGTACGTGCATTTCTCCTTGAACAGCATACTTTGATTAAAACATTGATTGGAGATTGCAAAATTAATAAAGAAGTTCAGACAATCATAGGGTGTTCATGTAAAAAGATCTCCAATGCTTTAAAATAGAAAGCAAAAACAGAGTTGTGGAAGAAAACAGTAGACTATCATTCAAATAGATAGAAGAATACCCAGAATGGCAAGGGCTCAGCCAATGATCAGCTCCAGGATGATCAAAGACAGTCTCAACTTACTTGTGAGTACTGTGACAGTTAGACTACGCCTGTGTAAAGCTAATTTATTAACAAGAAGTCCCCGCAAAGTTCCACTGTTAAAAAAAGACATCCTGAAGAAGATACAATTTGCCAAAGAACACATCAGCTGGCCTAAAGAGAAATGGAGAAACATTTTGTGGACTGATGAAAGTAAAATTGTTCTTTTTGGGTCGAAGGGCTGAGGATAGTTTGTCAGATGACCCCCAAACTCTGAATTCAAGCCACAGTACACTCTTAAGACTGAAGCATGGTGGTGCAAGCATCATGATATGGGCATGTTTCTCTTACTATGGTGTCGGGCCTATTTACCGCATACCAGGGATCACGGACCAGTTTGCATATATCAAAATATTTGAAGAGGTCATGTTGCCTTACGCTGAAGAGGAAATACCCTTGAAATGGATGCTTCAACAAGACAATGACCTTAAAAACACCAGTAAACAAGGAAAATCTTGGTTCCATTCCAACCAAATTGAGGTTATGGAGTGGCTAGCCCAAACCCTGGACCATAATCCGATAGAACACTTGTGATGTGACATTAAAAATGCTGTTTATGAGGCAAAGCAAACAAATGCAAATAAATTGGGGATGTAGATATTCTTTATAGCAGATTTCTCCAACGTGAACGTTATCCCTCTATGTGATAAGGAATAATTTTACGATTTCTGGCGGTCCGACTACCGTGTGCAATGGCCCCCAATAATCGTGTGAAACAGGACTCGTCTGTATGTAGTGGAGATCGAGCATCCACACTGATCCATTCATTCTAACGCCAAAGATCAGCATTCCCATTAAGAACAAATGAAGTGGTAGTGTGGATGATTGATCTCTGTTCGGGTTCTCGAAAATACTGGAGGCCACGGTGGTTGGACCCCCCTGCTATTTGAAAGTTATTCTCGATCCCGAGGATTGGGGATAAGTTTCCAACCTGAGAAAACCCCTTAGTGACAGAGCTAATTTTCACCTTAATGACCAGACCAAATTTTGCAAGTGTCACTTTATGAGGTTTTAAGTCTGGAACGCTTCAACGGATCCCAGTGATTCTGAGATTGTTTTTTCGTTACATATTGGACTTCATGTTAGTACCAAATTTAGGACAATATTTTTTGCGTTTGTTTATAAAAAAAAAATAATAATTTTGGCAAAAATGTTGAAAATTTAGCAATTTTCAACTTTTGAATTTTTATACCATTAAACCAGAGAGTTCTCTGTGACACAAAATAGTTAATAAATAACATTTCCCACATCTCTACTTTACATCAGCACAATTTTGAAAACAATTTTTTTTTGTTAGAAAGTTAGAAGAGTTCAAAGTTTATCAGCAATTTCTCATTTTTACATCAAAATTTACAAAACCATTTTCTTAGGGACCACATCACATTTCAAGTGACTTTGAAAGGCCTAGGTGACAGAAAATACCCAAAAGTGACACCATTCTAAAAACTGCACCCCCCAAAGTACTCAAAACCACATCCAAGAAGTTTATTAACCCTTCAGGTGCTTTACAGGAACTAAAGCAATGTGAAATGAAAAAAAGCAAAAAATAAAATTTAACCTAAAAATGTTGCTCTACCCCAAATGTATTCACTTTTAGAAGAAATAACACAACCAAATAGACCCCAAAACGTGTTACCCACTTTCTTATGAGCGCGCCGATACTCCACATGTGGTAAGAAACCTCTGTTTGGACAAATGGAAGGGCTCGGAACAGAAGGAGCAATATTTGAATTTTGGAAAGAAAATTTGGCTGAAATAAATTGTGGGCACCATGTTGCATTTACAGGTCCGCTAAGGTACCTAAACAGCAGAAACTACTCACAAGTGATGCCATTTTGGAAACTAGACCCCTCAAGGCTTCTATCTAGGGGTATAGTAAGCATTTTGAACTCACAGGTACTTTATTAATTTTGATAACGTTACGTTGTTATATTGAAAATTTTCATTTGTTTCTCAAAAATGTTGCTTTAGCATCAATTTTCTCACTTTTCCAAGAGGTAAATCTAAAAATTGGACCCCAACGTTTGTTACCCACTTTCTTATGAGCGCGGTGATACCTCACATGTGGTCAGAAACCTTTGTTTGGACAAATGGGAGGGCTTGGAATGGAAGGAGCAATATTTGAATTTTGGAAAGGAAATTTGGCTGAAAAAGATTGCGGGCACCATGTCGCATTTGTAGTGCCCCTAAGGTACGTAAATAGCAGAACCCCTCCACAAGTGACCCCATTTTGGAAACTAGGCCGCTCAAGGAATTTATGTAGATGTTTAGTGAGTACCCTGAACCCCCAAGTGCTTCACAGAATTTTATAACGTTGAGCCATGAAAATAAAAAAAATAAAATTTTACCACAAAATTGTTAATTCAACCAGGTAGCTTTTTTCCACAAGGGTAACAGGAAAAGATCACCATAAATTGGAATTGTGCAATTTATCCTGAGTTTGGCAATACCTTAATTGTGGTGGAAATCAACTGTTTGGGCGCATAACAGGGCTCGGAAGGGAAGGAGTGCCATTTGATTGCAAAATTGGCTGGAATAAATAGTGGACGCCATGTTGCATTTGGAGAGCCCCTGAGGTGCCTAAACAGTGAAGCTCCCCAACATGTGGCCACATTTTGGAAAATAGACCCCTCAAGGAATTTATCTAGATGCTTGGTGAGTACCCTGAACCCCCAGGTGCTTCACAGAAGTTTATAATGTTGAGTAGTGAAAATGAAAAAAAAACATTTTTACCACAAAATTGTTACTGCAACCAGATAGCTTTTTTTTTTACAAGAGTAAAAGGAAAGAATTCAGCATAAAATTTATTGCGCAATTTCTACTGAGTATCCTGATATCTTATGTGTGGTGGAAATCAACTGTTTGGGCGCACGGCAGGGCTCGGAAGGGACGGAGCGCCATTTGACTGCACAATTCACTGGAATCATTAGCGGACGCTATTTCGCGTTTGGAGAGCCCATAAGGTGCCTAAACAAGTGACCTCATTCTGGAAACATGACACCTCAAGGATTTTATCTAGGTGTATACTGAGCATTTTGAATCCACGAGTACTTCACAGAATTTGATAAGCTTAGGTCGCCATATTGAAAATTTTCATTTTTTTCACAAAAATATTGCTTTAGCATCAAATTTCTCACTTTTTCAAGAGGCAACAACAAAAATTGGACCCCACAGGTTGTTATCCAATTTCTTATGAGCGCAGGGATACCCCACATGTGGCCAAAAGCCTCTGTTTGGATAAATGAGAGGGCTTGGAATGGAAGGAGCACCATTTAAATTTTGCAAAAAGTTGAAATAAATTGCGGGCACTATGTCACATTTGCAGAGCCCCCTGGGTACTTATACAGCAGAAAACCCCCACAAGTGACCCCATTTTGGACACTGAACCCCTCAAGGATTTTATTCAGGGGTATAGTGAGCATTTTGAATCCACAGGTACTTCACAAAAATGTTGCTGTAGCAACAAATTTTTCACTTTTAGGCTATGTGGCCATGATTCAGTGACACAGCGTCTAGTACACAGTGTCAGCCCTCCTGCAGAGATGTGAGTGTTGTCCACAGCAGAACGCAGCTGCCTGTGCCCACGATTTGGGTTGAGGCTGCTGTGGACTTTAGTTCTATTCTACCTACAGAGAGCACTCTCATCTCCGCAGCATAAATTGACATGCTGAGACTCGGGAAGCCACGTCATAGGTCAGTTTATGCTACAGAGAAAAGAAGCGCAGTGAGCACGGGATTTCTAAAAATCCTTCCAGTGCGCTTCTTCTGCACAATGCAGCGTTATGGACGCAGGGAAAACACTGCACCCAAAACGCTGCAAACCCTGATTGTGGGCACACAACCTAAAATGCTACAATGGATGATTGGATGGTCAAAACATTATATAAAACATATATATATATATATATATATATATATATATATATATATATATATATATATATATATATAAAAAAGTCCCACCCCCAGCATATTCTAAGCTAGCGCCTTTTAGTGACTTTTATGTGGCCTAGCCTTGTCTTGAATTTAGTCAAAAAATAAATTAATGAATAATTAAAATAAATGACATGGGGTCCCCCTTATTTTTGATAGCCAGCTAGCGTAAAGCAGACAGCTGCAGCCTGCAGACCATAGCTGACAGCTTCACCTTGGCTGGTAATCCAATTTGAAGGGCTCCCCAGGCTGTTATTTTTTTTAATTATTTATAAATAAAGTTAAAAAAAAAAACGTGGGGTCCCCCCCAAATTAGATCACCAGCCAAGGTGAAGCTGACAGCGGCGGTTCTGGTATTCTCAGGGTGGGAAGAGCCATAGTTATTGGACCCTTCCCAGCCTAATAATAGCAGGCCGCAGCCGCCCCAGAAGTGGCACATCCATTAGATGGATGGTAATAAATGGGGTTGATAGGTTGATACCAGCTGTAATGTCACCTGGCATCAAGCCCAGCAGTCAGTGATGTCACGGTGTCTATCTGATACCCGACATAACTAATTGTCAGTAATACAAAAAACTAGACAACAAAAAAAAAACATTTTATGTGAAAAAACACTCCCCAACACATTCCCTCTTTCACCAATTTATTGAAAAGAAAAAAAAATTAGGTCTGCTGTAATCCATTTTGGAGGTCCCATGACGAATCTGGACCTTCTAGAATATGGGGGTATGCTCAGGGAACGTATCTCCCATTTTCTAGGAGTACAGACCCTCCATTTGAGGAGTGTGGATGCAATGATACTGCACCCACTCTCACCGGGTCCACAGCAGCAGTGTGCGAGCAGCCAGCTCAGCGTTTCTGAAAGCAGGAAGCTGGCTGACAGCAGCTCTGCGCATGCAACGAGCGTGCATTGTGAAGGAGAAGGGATCGCGGGGGATCAATGCTGCACAAGGTACGGGGTTCACCGGGGAACACCGGTGGAGTATAAGGGGTGACCTGGCAGGGCCTGGGGAGGAGTTTTCTGTTGCATGTGTCATGACACGTGACAGAAATCAGAGGAGGAGGATGAATGCGGCCGGCGCACTGCTGTGCGTGCCGCCATCTTTAATTATGGGGGGGGCACTTTCACGCCACCAGGGGACGGGGGGACCGGGGAGGAGATTTATCTCATCTGACACGTTTGATCATGCCAGGTGGGAGATAAATCATTTTTTTCCGGCGCTGTCATTTACTGTAACGTGATCATTGGTATATGGTGTATATGTGACACCCCTGAACTATCAGATCGTCACAGGGTATTGCACAATCTGCCCTCCCGTACAGTATCCACCTCCTTCTTGGTTTAGGGTCCCTAACTACATGGTGTTGCCTACATCAGCTAATCAAATCCTAGATACACCCTGCACCATACCCACCAAACACACCAGTGGAGGGCTTGAGTGGAATAGAGTCGCCCACCTGGGGGTTGGAAAGGAGAGGTCAGGAGTGTCAAGAGGAGAGAGTCGAGTTTGAGAAGTGAAAGTGAGAGGAGGTCCGGAGCGGGGCCCCTGGAAAGTAATCTAGGTGTCAAATGGTGGTCTGGGCCTAGAGGAGCTGGACCCCCGGTCGCAGGGAATCGTGACAAGGGGCACGGATCTGTCGAGGAGGACAGCCGGCAGCCTTGCACCATCACCGGGCTGGGACCAAGGCACGATGGGGTACGTGGACCCTAGGTCGGAGAGTAGCTTCAGGCAACCCGATAATTTACCTTAAAGATCCATTCCCAACCGCTCCAAAATCGGGGTACTAGCGCAACGAGGGAGATAGGAATTTTCACTCAAAACGGTCCAGAAAATCCCAAGCGTGAACCCTGAGAGCAAGCTCCCACACTTAGCCATAGTGGGGAGCGGAACAAGTTTCACACTACCGGGAACACCAGAGAAGTAAACTTAGTGCCAGGAGGCAGGTCATGGATCACCAGGCAGCACCATTGGGGACGGGACACAAACTAAGCTCCCCTCAGCGGCAGCAGTGTCCAGAACTTTGGTTTATCCAGTTGTCGGTGTCAGCTTAATGGACTGAGTGAGTACGCAAGTGACCCCTTTGCATCCAACGGTAATCCCCTTCAAACACCGAGTCCCGGGGCATCCCCCCTACCCGTGGAGGGTCACAATACCTGGCTGCCCCACTCAGGGCCGCCATCAGGACATTACTACTGTGCCTGGTGTACTGGGCCCGGTGAAGAGGGGGGCCCGGGGGCCCAGCTGAGCCAGGGACAATTACTTAGTTTTATTAAGCCCCGGGCAGTGCTGCTTTTGCCGCTATACAACGTGGCTAATTTGCATCGCATATACTGTATATATATATATATTATATGTATAATATATATAGCAGAATTCCCTGCCTCACAAGCTTTGATAGCAGCTGTTTCTGCGCTAATTAGGCCTGTGACTAGTTGCCGGGGGCCGTTGTTTCCCCAGACTAGTCGGCCATCTTTCCATGCTATCCCACCGCTGTGGGCATAATAACATGATTTCCACAAGTCGGCATCACCGCTAGCTCCTGGAAAGTTTGTGCATATGCACCACTGTGCTCACTCACCCACATGTCACGGCTACAGAGAGGCGCACTGTGCATGGTCAAAGGTGCAGAAGCTGTTCCTACGATCATGTACAGTGCGCTTCTCTGAAGCTGGGACGTGTACACCAACTTCAGATGAGGCTCAATGTGAGAGAACACAGCGGCGCATACACAAAATTTCCAGCGGCTGACGATGACGCCTGCTTGTGGAAATCATGTTATTATGTCCACAGGGGTATGATAGCTTGGAAAGAGGGCCAATTAGTCTAAGGAAACAATGCCCCTGCGACTAGTCATAAACCTAATTAGCATAGAAACAGCTCAGTTTATAAATTCTCTTTTTTTAAACATTCATTTTAGTGAATAACATTACACAGGGCTGGTGAGGCCGGGAATTTTAACATAAAGACAAGAATGCTGCTGGAGGGCATAGAGGACCTGACAGCAGGTTTCCTTTAAAATGAGTTGGATGGTGGGTGAGGATCCTAAGTTCCTCATAGCTTCCGCTCCAAAATTTATTATATGGCCCTGATAACCTCCTACCCAAACTAAAATTCATTATATAGCCCTGGTTGTGTCTTGTCCCCCCCACAATTCATTGTGAAGCTATTATGGACGTATGATAAATTGTGGGGGGAGGTCACATGACAGGGACTAAGCTTTGTGCACACATTCAGTATTTGCAGCATAAAATTGTGCTGCAAGTGCTGATGTGTTGGCAGGAAGAACACTGCATAAAATATGCGTTTTGCTTGCAACTGGAAAACGCTGCGTATTTTCTGCTACAAAATCGCAATGTGTGCACATAGCCTTATAATTAATTGGGGGAGTGTCACAGAGACTGATTAGTTTATATTTATTAGGCAACAGATTATAGCTAATGGGGGGCACAGTGCTGCTTATTTATCACCTTATATTCTGAATGGTGTTTGGCTCGTTTTGTGTTTGTATAATGTATAATCTGGTACATATTTAAATTCAGGGGCACAGTGTGGGGTAAATGTATGTATACAATATATGTGACCTTGTTATTTTCAGGGCTGCGGTGATCAATGTGACAAGAAGAGTAGTGGCTGGAAGATGGCGACATGAAGATCTGACCAGATGGAGAAGAGACAACAGAAAATAACTTACCAGATGAGACGTCAGCGGTAAGTAACTTTCTGAAAACATTTATTCTGTACTGTATGACTTGGAGTATTGCTGTTATTTGTTAAATCCGTTAGGCCACATTATCATATTTGTGTGACATTTCCGTGTGTTGCCAGACTTTTTTTTTATCAGATGGCGCGCGGACCCCTAGCGTTTCAGAGATGCAATCACATATCTGTGAAAATTACAGCTCTGAGAATGAGATCTGCGAGACTCGGAGCATGTGCTGTTCTGATATGATTATGAGGAATAGGACAAACTCCATGGGTCTGTGCGCTGTCCGAGAAAGAAAAGTCAGGTAGCACACTGACACTCCACACAGGTGCAGGATGCTCCTCATTATTTAGTGTACTCACTATGTAAAGTGCCGTCCTTAAGTACATCGTTTCTCCTTTTATCATGTATAACACTGTCCCTTATTAACATCTTCGCTAGTTATGTATGGTGCTGTCCTTTATTATATAGTGTCCTCTCTTTTTCTGTATAGCACCATCTCCTATATAGCATATTCTCGTTATTTGTGTTATTCACATCTCCCTCCCTTTATTTTATAATCCTCTCTTGTTAGATATAAAATGACTGCTGATGGAGCAGCATCTGACCAGAAGACCAGTCCATCAGAAAAGGAGCTTTACCATGTACCATCAGTAGTCAGGTCATTTTATATCTAACAAGAGAGGACACTATGACATAAAGACAGAGCTCTATAAATAACAAAAATGACAAGAGAATCCAATATGTAAGGAATGGTGCTGTACATAACAAAAGAGGGCACTATGTAATATATATGTATATACATATTAATCTGCAGCTTTGTCACCATAAAAAAAAGGGAGGCCCAGGCACAATTTCTTGCACAGCTTTCAGTGTCCGCTCCTGTGCTGGAGGCAGTGGCAGAGCAGGGCTTAGCGTGCAGCAGTATGATGAGGTCATCACACTGCTGCAGGAAAGCAGAGCCGTGGAGATGGCGAGGACTCGGCAACCGGCAGAGACAGGTATTCGCTCTGTGAGCCGAAGACAGGTGCGGGACAATCGCCGGGGATGTTGGAGGGGCCCGCCGACCCCGGTCCCCGCCTTGCTTCAGCTGGTTGTGCGTTGGAGGGCGCATATCCAGCTGAAATGCATCGTGGCTCAGAGAGGACGCCGCGCGACTTGGGAGCCGGGGAGGGTGAGTAAAATATATATATATATAAAAATAAAATGTTTTTCCAAGAGTAGTGGCAGACTGTGGAAAGTTTGCGGGGTGGAGGCGGAACAGGGGTGGAGCCTGGGTGGAGTCTCCTCAAGGGGGGCCCATAATTTTGCCAGTATGGAGCCCTGAAATTCCTAGTAGCGGCCCTGGCCCCACTCCTTCATCCCCGGGTACTCCCAACCGTAGCGGTGGTACTCTTAATTACCACACACCACAGGTGGCATCACGAACTCTATAAAGTCCCTTGTAAATACCCCCCTTCATTTGAGTGGCCGCACGACCCCCAGGTCCGGAGACCCTCGAGCCACTGAGAACCCGGATCCGAGCAGCTTGGCTGTTGGCACGGGGCGGCACATATACCGATTATCACGTGAGTGGGGAACGGAAAAAATGGCCCAAATTGTGATCTCCAGGGTCTCAGCTACCCCTGGTAGCTGAAACCCCTGAGATTTTCCGTCGCTGTGGGGGGGTATAACATGCTTTTTTGGCATGACATCTCAAAGCTTCGGTACAGAACAAGTACTCTGAAATTCCGACGTTTTGAGACGTTAGGCCATCGTTATGGGGGTAAAGAAGCAGTAACACTGCAGCCAAATATGGGAAACTGATTTATCTAAACAGTGTCAAATCACCCGATGCACGAGTAAAACATTAATTTGTTGAGTGAGATGATTTTTAAGCTGACAGAAAGGGAATCTGTCACACCGAAATGACAACTAGACTAAAAATATTTATATAGGGGACGTATTGCAGAAATAATACAAGTCTTATAGAGTTTAGCGTAAAGGGAACCTCTCAGGTTCCTTTTTTAATATTAAACTGCCCCAAATGTCTTGTTAGTGAGAAAATGTGCATCACTTGCATGGTTTTATCAAATACAAGTTCCCCATATTTATTTTGGAAAAAACAAACAAAAAAAAACACTTTTTATGCCCATGTGAATGTGTGCCGCCCCAGCAGCGGATCGAACTGCTCGGATCTGGGGTTAGTGTCCGTTAGTGTAATGACAAAACATTTTTTTTTATGAAACCATGTGCAATCGAGGAACTTTTATGGGGAATTTAAGAATAAGTATTGCTTTTTTTTGTTTTTTTAAAAAAAAACGTTCCCCCTTTCATTCAAATGAAATAAGGCAAAAATTATTTTTACCCCCCAAAAAAGGACATGCAATTTTGCATTATTGAAACGATCATAGTAATAACTAAGCAACTTTTATTATTCGTTTTTTAACAAATACGGTATAAAACAGTTAATTATAAGTACAATATGTACAAAAGAAGTGTTTAAAAATTATTTTTTCCTATGAATTTTAGATTCAAAAATTCAATTTTTTTCGATTTCGCATGTAGTTCATCAGTTTTACAGCACGTTCAGCATTTTGGTTAGATCTGGGAATGTCAATTAATGACTCCTCGACCAATCAGTGCGCCTTCAAACACTTAATTGCCTTCTTGCACTTTGTCTTGGTGAGTGAGGTTAACAGTTCATTGAATGACGCTTCGTTGTAGTGTTGCGACTGGAACCAGGCATTTGCCCATTCATACCAGATGAAGTTGCATGCTATACCGAGGACACGGCACCACTCTGGTATCAGAAAAAATGCTATAACAGCATATACAGCTCGCGAGGTCCATCTTGCCATGTGCAGGTTTGGGAGTTTCTTCCAACTGATTCGAGGCCAACGTGATGTTGTTTTGTAATGACGATATGCCTGACTTAGTTCATATAAAAACTTGAAATCATCTCGCCATCCAGGATTCTCGCCTGTGTTGACATCATCTGTTGCAACTTGGTGGTAATCAATCTGAAGTGAGGCATAGTTTTCTGTTAATTTGTCAATGAAGAAATGATTGGGTTCTGGTTTCTTCGTTGACTCTGGAATAAGGAAATTCATGACGTGCTTCAGTAGGAGGTCGAGTACATGGTGTTGACAGCCAATGTATTGTGGCTTCTGAAAGCCCTTTCTCAAGACATCATCCTGTATCAGCGTTACAATCCCATTCAAACGACCAGTATTTACTGCTGCCATGTCGTAGATTATCATGCGAATATTTTCCCAAGTGTCGTATTCATCAATTAGCTGATGTAGTTCCTTGTGAATAGCCGTAGCAGAACCATTCTCACATTTCAGAATACCGAGTTTGATTTCGGTTGTGGTATTTTTCAGCAGAACTACTTGATACTCTTTCCCCTTGGATTCTTTTACCATCGAAGTGGAGACAATAGGGATCTTTGCTTTGAAGTTTTTCAAAAATTTTGGTTTTCATTTTCTGTCCTTCTGAGATTATTCATCTCCAGACACTCGACTGATTTGGAACCGGTACATCATGACCTTGTTCAGCAATGGTTGCAAGCACTTTATTTGCTTTATGTGTAGAAATGTTGTTTTTCAGTACCAGTAAACTCGCTGTTGTAGTGCTTGCTCTTTTGTATTTCGGTGTGCGTTCAGGAGAAGATGACGCGGAAAAAGAGGTTGGCTTGGGAGTCTCGGATAAAGATTCAGAGACAGTATCATGTGTGGGTTGCGATTGCGAAGTGCTGGCTTGAGCTTGAAATATTGATAGTCGGATTTGTTTTCTTGGATGAATTGATTCCAAAGGAGCACTCTTTCATATCAACATTTACTTTCTTATTTTCTTTCCCAATATTACTTAGAAATTTATAAACATTTACACTATTTATTTATTACGATAATTTTATCACTTATTCACTTCATATACACTTTTTAAATTAAAAAACTTATTCACAGTAAAATTCACTTTCTAGTATCCAAGATGGCTGCCTGACTCCAAATGTAGCACATGCTTTTCAATTCTTTCAGCTCTTCTTATAGCACATGTTTGTAAGGCTAGATCTAACTTTTAAAGAAAACATTAAATATAAATTTTTAATGGGTAACAATTAAAAAACACTAGATTATTCTTATTCTAGATGTTCTAAATTATTCCTGAATATTCTAAATCATTCCAGAATCTTCAAAAAATTAAAACGCGAAAAATCGTTTTTTTGAAAATTTTGAAATGAAAAAGAGGGGGAACTTTTTTGAATATTTTACAAATTTGATGATACTAATGTCATTTGAATGCAATTGTTCCTCGAATGTAAGGGGTTTCATTTTCGTTTTGCAAAATTTTTAAAATAGTCATCACACTAGTGTCCGTTCGTGGCTCGAGTGTCTCCGGACCCGGGGGCTCAGGGGCCACTCTAAAGTAAAAAAGGGGATATTTACAGGGGAGTCATAGTTCGTGACGCCACCCGTGGTGTGCGGTAACTGGGAGTACCGCCACTGCCGTTGTGAGTACCCGGGGTGATGGAGTGGGGCAGCAAGGTGTCGTTGCCCTCCACGGGTAGGGGTAGGCCCCGGGACTCTGGATGATGCTACTGGGTGCCGTGAAGGGGAAATCACTCAGGTACTAACTCAGCCAATAAGCAGACGCTGACAACCGGGTAAACCAAGTCTCTGGGTGCCGCTGCCTCTCAAAGAGGAGCTCGTCCAGGTCCCGTCCCCTGCAGTGCTGCCTGATGATCCACAACCTGCCTCCTGGCAGAAAGTTTAAATTCCCCGTAGTGGCCCAGTACGTGCCAGGCCCCGCTCCCCACTGTGGCTAAGTGTGGGAGACTGCTCTCAGGGCTCACGCTTGGGATTTTAGTGGGCTGCTTGTATGGAAGGCCCTATCCCCCTCGTTGCGCTAGTGCCCCGATTTTGGAGCTAGTGGGAACAGTCCATAAAGTCTCTGTTCTCCATGGGTTAATTGCCGGGTTGCCTGAAGCTTCTCCCTGACCTAGGGTCCGTGTACCCCGCCGTACATCGGTCCCGGACCGGTGATAGGACCAGGCTGCTGGTCCTATCACCAGGACTGTCCTCTTTGACAGGTCCAGGCACCTAGCCTCAATCCCCTGCGACCAGTGGTCCGACTCCTCTAGGTCCAGATCACCGCCTGCAACCTAGTCAGCTTCTCCTGGGAGCCACTACTCCCAGCCTCCTCCACTTCACTACTCTACTTCACTACTGCGTCACTACACTCCTCACCTCCCTTCCTGACCCCTAGGTGGACGACCCTATTCCGCTCAAGCCGTCCACTGGTGTGTCTGGTGGGTGTGGTGTAGGGTGTATCTAGGATTTGATTTGCTGTTGGAGGCAGCACTGTAAGATGGGGACCCAGAACCATGAATGATTTGAATACTGCATTAAAGAGAAAGAGCGTGCAGTACCCTGTGACGACCTGATAGTCGAGGGGCGTCACAAATGCACCACAGACCAATTCTTTGATTGCCATGACTGGTTCGACGTCACAGTACTCTCCTATTAAATCCTGAGCTTGTGCAATGCCCCACAGCTTCCTGGGCATGCGCTCTGCGCATCTGTCTTCTTTTTTCTCCTGGCAGCAGCTGCAACAGAATGGCTGGTACACACCAGTGTGAGCAGAGCGGCGGAAGCACAGGGATGCGCTTAGCATGCGCACTCTCAAGGAGAAATGATAAAGCCCGGAGCTTACACACATATGAAATTAATCTGGGAATGTACACCCAGATTCAGTGCCCAGGCAGCCCAATGGCCAGTGTGCAAATGTGGGATTTAATAGATTGCAGTGGGATCGAGCCAATCACAGCAATCAATCAAAATGCGAGGGGCGTGGATAGTTTGAAGAGGACCGTGACTGCAAAAAAGAAATATGCCAACCCTATGACTGAAAGAAATGGTCTGTAATACATTCGCCTGACCATAAAAAGTGTTTTTTGTTTTTTCTTAAAAGATAAATGCAGGGAACGTTTGTTTGATGAAACCATGTTAGTGATGTAAATTGCGTCACTTACAAGACATTGGGGGCAGTTTCTTTTCGAAAAATGGCGTGACAGGTTCCCTTTAATATTTACTGAAATATCGACATTTATGTAATATAAAAATGAGGACATTTCTGCGCACCCTTAGCATGGCCTATGCTTTGGTGCACCGTTACCACCTAATATAGGAAAATGAAAGCCAGTGCTTGGTTTTGATTGATAGTGATCCATTCGTAAGAGTGAGCACTATTTAACATCAGATCTCTTGTTTTCACTTGTGCACCTGTGACTCCCTGGCCTAGCCTGGTAGTCACAGAAGAGTGCATCCTCCTTGGTAATTCCACACACACCCCGACATGGTGCATATGAGCAGCCACCCTTCCCCCTACCCCAGGGTAGGAGGTGAAGAGAGCAGGAGGGAAGGAGTCCAGTCAGTTGTAGGAGAGAGGCAGAGCAGTGAGCAGCGTGTCTCCTGGGCTGCTGGAGAGAAGGAAAATGAGCAAGCTGTGTGCCGAAGGAGTCTGCAGAGAAAGAAGCAGAGTGGTCAGGGGTTGGAGCCCCTGGACTGCGGGAACAAGTCAGGCATTAGGAGGGGACCTGAAGTGGACCAGGGCAGGGTAGTGGCCCGCCGGCATCGTGAACGGGAACCCGGACTAGTGCAGGGGAGTGGACTCCCTGTTCCAACTAGAGGAGTTAAGCAGACTACGAAGGGGCCCCTGCTCATTGCACCGTGTGTGGAACCCGGACACTAATCGCCCACAGCTCCCAGACACTGGCAGTTTAGTTTACAAAAGGACTCTGTGTTTACTCACCCTACACATCAGTACAGCCTCATCCAGTACCACGACTACCAACTGTAAGTTTTCTACTTCCTGCCTCCTAAAGACTGCTCCCTGCAACCCCTCACAATACACTGGGCCCCAGGCCATCCATCCCTACCCACGGAAGGGTTAACATCCAGCTGCCATCCCATCGCCCCCGGGTGTCCCACAACAGCAGCGGTGGTGCCATACCTCACCACACACTGGGGTGGCGTCATAGACAATCTCCCTTGTAAATTTCCCCTTTTTCACTTGTGGGCGGTGGACCGCTGCTCGAGCCCGGGTCCAGTTCCCACTCGAGCCACAGTAAAGCCCCGGATCCGAGCATCCCCAAGCAGCCCCTTAGCTACGGTCTGGCCCCCGCCCGCAACAATTTGGCGTCACGAACAGGATACTTACCCATCCACTTACCTGGTGGAAGTGCACCTTGTTCTGGACAGTCAGCGATGCTCCACTGAAAATTTTTTAAAAAACGCCATTTTTGCTGCCATTTTTAGGCGTGAAAAACAACAACCCAGCGTCTTTTTCCCCGAGAAAGG
This sequence comes from Anomaloglossus baeobatrachus, assembly GCF_048569485.1. Taxonomy (NCBI): domain Eukaryota; kingdom Metazoa; phylum Chordata; class Amphibia; order Anura; family Aromobatidae; genus Anomaloglossus; species Anomaloglossus baeobatrachus. The sequence goes on along the minus strand of NC_134354.1, from coordinate 253,636,125 downwards.
GCGCGAAGTTGAAGCCCCACCCCCTGGGAACACGGCCGGAAGGAAGACCCTGAGGCCGAAATCGAAACTAGCAAGCCGTGTCTAGAGACTGCTCCCGAAAAACCAGGGGGCGGGCGAAAACTGCGGCATGTAACCAGAACTGTAAAGTACAGGGACGCCAGGACTCTGCAAAATTCCGTTCCTGGACCCAAGAGCGGCAAGATGTCACAGCAGGCTGCAACCCCGACGACATCACATCCGGCTCCGGCAGTCCGCCCGGCCGCAACAGAGATGACGTCGGCTCCGGCAGTCCGACCGGCCGCAACGGTGATGACGTCGGCTCCGGCAGTCTGCCCAGCCGCAACGAAGGCAGCACCCATCCTGAAGTCTTCCCCACCTGCAGCGCCAGCCGCTCCCAAGTGTCCCGTCCCGGCTGTGGAGCAGCCGGAGTGCACCTACGGGGCAGCAGAGCAGGCCACTGACCGTTGGGGCTCTCGGCAGTTAGCGGGGCCGGTTATAGCCAGCGCCGAGAGCATCCAAGTGGGCCTGGCTCCTGAGCAGTAGGCGGAGTATGGAACCCGTGCCCCGAATTGGGAGCGGCAGCAGTTGTAAAAATGTTGTTTTATGGACTGGCGGGAAGGACTCTTTGCAACGATAAAAAAATGTTTTACATGTTTTACTTGTTATCTTTTCCAATTTGCAGAAGCAGTTAAAAATAAAAAAAGGTCGGTGCCCGGACAGCCCGCGGACGGGCTGTGTTCAACCAAGGGGGAATATGACGCCTTGACCTAGCCAGGTAGTTCCAGAAGACTGCATCCTCCTTGGTAATTTCACACACACCCCCCACATGGTGCATATGAGCAGCCGCACTTCCCCCTCCCCCAGGGTAGGAAGTGAAGAGAGCAGGAGGGGACGAGTCGAGTTCAGTTGTAGGAGAGAGGCAGAGCAGTGAGAAGCGTATCTCCTGGGCTGCTGGAGAGAAAGAAAAGAATCAAGCTGTGTGCCGAAGAAGTCTGCAGAGAAAGGAGCAGAGCGGTCAGGGGTTGGAGCCCCTGGACTGCGGGAACAAGTTAGGCATTAGGAGGGGACCCGAAGTGGACCAGGGCAGGGTAGTGGCCGCCGGCATCGTGAACGGGAACCCGGACTAGTGCAGGGGAGAGGACTCCCCGTTCCAACCAGAGGAGTTAAGCAGACTACGAAGGGGCCCCTGCTCACTGCACCATGTGTGGAACCTGGACACTACTCGCCCACGGCTCCCGGACACCGGCAGTTTTGGTTTACAAAAGGACTATGTGTTTACTGACCCTCCACATCAGTACAGCCTCATCCAGCACCACGACTACCATCTGTAAGTTCCCTACTTCCTGCCTCTTAAAGACTGCTCCCTGCAACCCCTCATAATACACTGGGCCCCGGGGCATCCATCCCTACCCACGGAGGGGGTTAACATCCAGCTGCCATCCCATCCTCACACGCCGTGGGTGGCGTCACAGACAATCTCCTTTGTAAATTTCCCCTTTTACACTTGTGGGCAGTGGACCGCTGCTTGAGCCCGGATCCGGTTCCCACTCGAGCCACAGTAAAGCCCCGGATCCGAGCATCCCCGAGCAGCCCCTTAGCTACGGTCTGGCCCCCACCCGCAACACACCCAACACTGGAGGAGCACACCGGCACATTCAAAGTGTCATTGTGGGTATGCACACAACATGGCAGAGCACAGCGGCACAATCCAAGTGTCATTGCGGGTGTTTACACAACATGGCGCAGCACAGCGGCACACCCCAAACATCAGTGCTGCATTCTGATGTCTGGATCCTGTGTCTGTAGCTGCCACTTTATCATACCTCCCAACCATCCCGGATACAGTGGGACTGTACCGGATTTCAGCGGGTGTCCCGGTGTCACGATCGTGAGGCTTTTGTCCCGTGGCTCCGCCCACCTGCTCTTTCCCTGTCTGACTTTCTCCCCCTCCTAATGCACATGAGCAGAGAAAAGCCGAGCGCTGCTTCACTGCTCTGGCTTTGTGCTGCCGCTGTTATGGGTGGGCGGCAGCAGCACTCTGGCTGCCGGCACTTTAAATCGGCACCTGCAGCTCAGCGTGCACTCACTGCTCACTGCTGGGCTGTTTGTCTACGGAAGTGCATCTGTGGGCGGAGCTACCGAGCAACATGCTGAGCTCTGTCCACAGATAGAGACTGCAGGAAGAGGAGCTGAACAAGGAACACTGTATGTGACCCCCCCACCTACCCAAAGCTGTATGCCCCAACCCCCTCCTCACCAGAGAGCTATATGCCTCCAGTCACCCCCCTCACCACATCTGTATGGCCCCCTCACCAAATTTGTATGCCCCCCCACCAGATCTATATGCACCCCCCAGCTCTGTATGCCTCCAGCCCCCTCCCACCAGATATGTATCCCCCAGCCCCCCCCCCACCAGATCTGTATGCCCCAGGAGCCCTCTCCTCACCAGATCTATATGCCTCCAGCCACCCCCCTCACCAGATTTGTATGCCCCCCAGCCCCCACACCAGATTTGTATACCCCCCCAGCCACCCCACCAGATCTATATGCCCCCCAGCTCTGTATGCCTCCAGCCCCCTCCCACCAGATCTGTATGCCTTCAGCCCCCTCCCACCAGATCTGTATCCCCCAGCCCCCTCCCACCAGATCTGTATCCCCCAGCCCCCTCTCACCAGATCTGTATGCCCCAGCCCTCTCCTCACCAGAGCTATATGCCTCCAGCCACCCCCACTCACCAGATCTGTATGCCCCCCAACCCCCACACCACATTTGTATACCCCCAGTCCCCACACCAGATTTGTATGCCCCTTAGCCCCCTCACCAGATTTGTATGCCCCAGCAGCCCTCTCCTCACCAGAGCTATATGCCTCCAGCCATCACCCCCCCCTCACCAGATCTGTGAGCCCCCCAGCCCCCACACCAGATTTGTATGCCCTCAGCCCCCCCATCGGAGCTGTATGTGCCCCCAGAGCTGTATAAGCCCCAACACCAGAGCTATATGCCCCTTAGTAATATACCCTTAGTAATATCTATGCTACCAGTAATTTGTATGCCCCACAGTAAAGTGTATTTCCCAAAGTAATGTGTATACCCCTTAGTAACGTGTATGCCCCTTAGTGAAAAACACAGACGTTCTTCACTGATGTGTTAAACACGCATATGTCCCTTCATACTCCGTGATTCACGGCACACAGTGGTTGTCCATGTGCAATCCATGATACGTGATCCATACTCCGTGATTGCACATGGACATATACTCACCTGCTCTCCGTGGTACTGAAGAGTCCCGCGATTCAGCATCCAGCCACCACTCTCTCACCTCTGCAGCTACTTCCGGGTCGGCTCTGGCTGCATAAATGAATATGCATGCCATAATGAACCAGGCAGGAAGAAGCAGAGAGCAGCTGTCGAACTCAGCATTGCTGGAGAAGGTGAGTTGAAAAAGCTTTTTATTTTCAATGTCCGTGTTTTTCTGGCACGTGTTTCATGGATCTCACCATAGTGTGGTCCGTGGGACATCAGTGATGCCAGAAAAAAAACAGACATGTTTCTGTGCGGCAATCATGGATACGCATGTACGCCGCACGGAGACACGGTCAGTGAAAAATCACTGATGTGTGTGCAGACCCATTGACTATGATGGGTCTGCATAGGTCAGTGATTCTGGTACGTATAAAAACTAGCACATACTTACCAGAATCACTGACATCTGAAACAGGCCTAATATGTATGCCCCTCAAGTACTGTCTATGCCCCAAGACCCTCCTGTGATGTATATACTATAACCCCAGCCCCTCCTGTGCTGTATATACTGTAGCCCCCAGCCCCTCCTGTGCTGTATATACTGTAGCCCCCAGCCCCTCCTGTGCTATATATACTGTAGCCCCCAGCCCCTCCTGTGATGTATATACTGTAACCCCCAGCCCCTCCTGTGCTGTATATACTGTAGCCCGAGCCCCTCCTGTGATGTATATACTGTAGCCCCCAGCCCCCTCCTGTGCTATATATACTGTATATATAGTATATAAAACCCCCATCCTCCCTTGTGATACATACACAGCGGTGTCAGTATGCACTGTGCGTGGCTAGGTCTGTTAAAGTGTTGCCAAGTGATAACATGCCGAGGAGGAGCTGGACAGAGACAAGCGGGGTAGGTGAGTGCGGCTGCTGCCGGCTTCCCCATATTATTACCTCCAATTTGTGTATATGTATGATGTATATATCTATGTATGTCAGTGCAGATGACTGTGTATAGATTTGTCTGTTTATATGTATTTTAGGGAATTTGTCTTCAAATATGTACCGTATGTGTATGCCTGTGCCCACGATCAGGACTCACTGTGTCCTGGAGGCAGCGCGTCCTGACCTGCGGGGCTGCACGTCTCCTCCGCAGGAGACCACAGCTGCCTGTGCCCACGATCAGGACTCGCTGTGTCCTGGAGGCAGCAGGTCCTGACCTGCGGGGCTGCACGTCTCCTCCGCAGGAGAACGCAGCTGCCTGTGCCCACGATCAGGACTCACTGTGTCCTGGAGGCAGCGAGTCCTGACCTGCGGGGCTGCACGTCTCCTCTGCAGGAGACCACAGCTGCCTGTGCCCACGATCAGGACTCACTGTGTCGTGGAGGCAGCGGGTCCTGACCTGCGGGGCTGCACGTCTCCTCCGCAGGAGAACGCACCTGCCTGTGCCCACGATAAAGGTTCAGTGCGCTGCGGTCTCCTGCTGTGTTCTCCCTACGGAGGACACATGCAACTGCAGCAAACAATTGATATGCTGCAGTCTGGAAAGAAGCTCCGCAGGTCAGTGTTTGCTGCAGAAAAAACAAGCACAGTGGATACGGGATTTCTAGAAATCCCTCCACTGTGCTTGTACTGTACAATGCAGCGTTTTAGACACAGCAAAAACACGCTACATCCAAAATGCTGCAAATACTGATCGTGGGCACGCAGCCTTGGGTGTGACAGATTGCAAAATGGGTGTGGTTAGGGGGCGTGGCTTAAAATTGCCGCCGCGCACTACGCGCGCCGCATACTTTGTCCCTCTTTCTCGTCTTTAAATGTTGGGAGGTATGCTTTATGCACCTGGAAGTATAGCATGTGAGCGGCTCCAGTGGGGAGATGGACAATGCGCTGTGATGTGCTGTCTGCTCACTTCAACAACCTTCCTACTCATTGAATCTGCAGTCAAATACAGGCAGCAACCAGGTGTCAGAACGTACCTGCAGTCACATTGTGTGAACACCCATGTCGACACTGCAGTCATATTGTGGGGACACTGCAGTCATATTGTGGAGACACTGCAGTCATATTGTGGGGACACTGCAGTCATATTGTGGGGACACTGCAGTCATATTGTGGGCACACCCACACTGACACTTGGAGTGCTACTCTGCTCCTCCAGTGTCAGGACAAGTGCAGAAATGCTAAGTGATTTTAGACAGCACTGACTCTCACCAAAGTACGTCTGTCAGTTAAGACGAGGGACTGTCTTTAATATGCAAATAGGAGAGTACACCCTGCACCAAGACATCGGCGGCGCCAAAAGTGCACAAAACTGTTTGCGTATAAAAAAATTCAAATATTAAGGTTAAACTGTATATGCCAGGACTATGTCCCCTATATAAATGTGTATGCAGATTAATTGGCATTTTGGGAGTAAACGACTCCTTTAAAATGTCATCGTTCTTAGCAGCACATTGTCTCCCAAGACTTCTCTCTTGTCTGGTCTTCAGCACATACCGAAATAGGGCCCTTACAGAAAATCTGTCACCAGGTTTTTGCTCCCCCGTCTGAGGGCAGCATAATGTAGAGACAGAGACCCCGATTCCAGCGATGTGTCCCTTACTGAGCTGTTTGCTGTCATTTTGATAAAGTAACTATTTTCTCTGCTGCAGATCTTGCAGTTCTACAGAGCTCATGAATACGCCGGACTACCTGGCAGCATGCCAAGTAGTCCTCTAATGATAATTTACTGCTCATTAAACAGTGGTGTTATCAAAACTACACTAAGCAGCCCAGTAAGTGATATATTGCTAGGATGTCTGCCACTATGTTATGCTGCGCTCAGATTACGGGGCAAAAACCTAGTGACAGAATCTCTTTAAGGGTAGGATTCCACTTGCGAGAGACTCGTGCATATCTCGCATCGCATCACCCGGCATGGCCTGCCTCTCTTCCAACAGTAGCGGGTCAGCTGCATCTATTTCTATGCAGCTTAGACGCTCCCGTCGGGAAACAGGCAGACCATGCCGGGTGATGCGATGCGAGAAACGCGCGAGTCTCTTGCAAGTATAACAAAGCCCTAAGACTAAAGGGGGCTTTACACGCAACGACATCGCTAACGAGATGTCGTTGGGGTCACGGAATTTGTGACGCACATCCGGCCTCGTTAGCGACGTCGTTTCGTGTGACACCTACGAACGACCGTTAATGATCAAAATTACTCACCTAATCGTTGATCGTTAACACATCGTTCTAATCCCAAATATCGTTGCTGTTGCAGGACGCAGGTTGTTTGTCGTTCCTGCGTCAGCACACACCGCTATGTGTGACATCGTAGGAACGAGGAACATCACCGTACCTGCGGCTTCCCGCAATAAGGAAGGAGGTGGGCGGGATGTTTCGCCTGCTCTTCTCCGCCCCTATTGGGCGGCTGCTTAGTGACGCCGCTGTGACGCTGCACGAACCGCCCCCTTAGAAAGGGCGCGGTTCGCCGGCCAAAGCGACGTCGCTAGGCAGGTAAGCACGTGTGACGGGGACTAACGATGTTGTGCACGACGGGCAGCGATTTGCCCGTGACGCACAACCGACGGGGGCGGGTGCTTTCACCAGCGACATCACTAGCGATGTTGCTGCGTGTAAAGCAGCCTTAACAGTGCCAGCATAATGTTCCTCACTAAAATGTAACCACCCTACAGTAAGCTCTATGCTTTGCCCATCACTGTGCTCGCTGCACAAAAATTGACCTCACACTGTCTCACTTATACGGCCTCCACATTATTCTCTATAAAATATTCCCATTACACTCTCAGGCTGCTAACTGAGCGCTCCCCATGCCCCCCCTTCTGCATACAGAGCCCCCTCCATGCCACCCTTTCTCCATATCGAGTCCCCCCATTGTACCCCTTCTTCCTACTGAGCCAAGTCACACCATGCAACCCCTTCTCCATACAGAGCTCCCCCATGTTATCCCTTTTCCATTCCGAGTCCTCTCATGCTACCCATTCTCCATACTGTACCCTCCCTTTGCTATACTGTGCACCCCTTCATTTTCCATTTTATGCACTAACCTCATTTTCCATCCCCACCATTCTCCATTCTGTACACCCCCCTCTTTTTCCATCCTCCTGCCTTTCATTTTCCATGCTGCGTGCCCCCCTAATTCTCCTCCATACTCCATGCTGTACACCCCCCTCATGCTCCAACTCCCCCATCCTCCATGCTGTGCACCCCTTTCATGCTTCATCCCCTCATCCTCCATATTGCACACTCCCTTCATGCTCCATCCACATCCTCCATGCTGTGTACCCCCGTCATACTCCATCCTCCATGCTGCACACCCCCTTATGCTCCTTCTTCCCATCCTCCATGCTGAGCACCCCCTCATGCTCCATCCCCCCATCCTCCATGATGCGCATCGCCCTCATTCTCCATCCCCCATCCTCCATGCTGCACACCCCCCCTCATGCTCCATCCTCCATGCTGCACACCCCCCTTCATGCTCCATCCCCCCATCCTCCATGCTGCACACCCCTTCATGCTCCATCCCCCTATCCTCCTTACGTTTCACCCCCCTAATGCTCAACCCCCCATCCTCCATGCTGCACACCCCCTTATGCTCCTTTTTCCCATCCTCCATGCTGAGCACCCCCTCATGCTCCATCCTCCATGATGTGCACCGCCCTCATGCTCCATCCCCCATGCTGCACACCCCTCTCATGCTCCATTCCCTCCATCCTCCACACCCCTCTTTATGCTCCATCCCCCCATCCTCCATGCTGCACACCCCCTTCATGCTCCATCCCCCTATCCTCCTAACTGCGCACCCCCCTAATGCTCCATCCCCGCATCCTCCATGCTGCACATCCCCTTCATGTTCCATCCCTCTATCCTCCTAACTGCGCACCCCCCTAATGCTCCATCCCCCCATCCTCCATGCTGCACACCCTCTTGATCCTCCATGTTCCTCACCCCCCTCATACTCCATGCCCCCATCCCCATCGACCCATCCTCCATGCTGCTCTCCCCCGAGCTGCTTGTTCAGCGATATCTTCGGCTGTACAGCACTTACCTGCTCCAGGCTCCACGCGACATCTCCTGTCCTCCTCTGCGGCATGCTGCATCATGCTGCTGTGACCTCTGCAGTGTGAGCGCATGGTCAGGGCAGGGAACTAATAGAAGCTCCACTGACCCCGGAAGTGCCGATGCACTCAAAGCTTCATTTGTATTTGAGTCTTTATGGTGCCCCCTCCCTCCTCCAAAAAGATGTCGCATTTAATAAAGAGTTTGGAGGAGGTGTGGGGACCAGTCCCAAGGGCGTTTCTCCCCTTAACTAGCATGCCTCTGTGGGAGTACTAACATGGTAATGAATACACAGCGACGCCGCACATTACCTCACTGTTCATGCTGGCCGGCGGAGGATGGATGCGCACTGAGCATGATCTGGAGTCCTCAGCACTTCCGGTCATGCACACTGTACCTCACTGAAGTCGGGAAGCTTACACCCCACATCAGTTTAGTGTGCATGATCGGAAGCCTCTGGATCATGAGCACTGCGCATCCATCCTACGCGGATGAACAGTGAGGTAATGTGCGCATCGCTGCACATTCAGTAGCATGTTAGTACGCCCACAGGGGCGTGCTACCATGCTATGTGGGCCGACTAGCAAAGGAACAAATGCCCTCAGGACTAGTCCCTGGCCTCATTAGCATAAGATGAAAGATCTTTCGAAATCCTTTTTCTATAGATCTCTTTATCTATGCTAGTGTATACAGGGACGGTTAGCCAGGGATTAGCAATATGCACCCAGAACTGCTCATGGTTCCCTTTAAGGCCCCCTTACATGAGACAAATATGGGCTGACAAATGATCTCATTGGTGGGAAAAAAAAACATCTCAGTTTACATTTGGGCAATGGATATTTCGGCTAATAATACAGCCGATGCTCATGATTAGCCAAAAAAAATCCTCCGTGAATGATAATGGATGAATAGGTTGAAACTAGTGATGAGTGAGCACTGCCATGCTCGGTACTTGTAACGTGCAGTTGGACGCGTGGATGGGCGCGACTCGAATACCTGAGTATAATGGAAGTCAATGGGGAACTCGAGTATTTTTCCATAAATTTCCCAGAAACATGCTGGAGTCCCCCATTGACTTCCATTATATTTGGGTACTCATGTCGCACCCATCCGAGTATCCAACTGCAAGTTACGCGTATGGAGCATCCGAGCATGGTAGTGCTCGCTCATCACTACCAATAGTTATCCATTATGTACGAAGTCAGCCATTCCAGACGACTCTCCTCTGATGTATATGGGGGCCTTTATTCTTCAGCAATCTGGGAAACTCCTGCCTCAAGTAGCAGTATAGAAATGCAGGTAGCACCAATAATGACGTTTCATAACCTTTTACGTACAACACTAAAGTCCTGACCAGCAGTAATGCCTCACTGGAGCTGCAGACTACACGCTGGAGCGCGGCCCTGAGCGCTGGCCTCCGCTGCTGTGCTGAAGGCAACTTCAGACCTGAGGCGCCCTGCAATGTGATTGGCGGAAAGCACAGCTACGAGTCACGTGCACAGCTGAGGCCGCTCCGGGCTCTGTGTGAGGAGGGTCAGAGTTTACTGAGCGGCGCAGGTGACGGACATTACGGAGAAGATGATGATTCTCGGCTACTGGGACATACGCGGGGTGAGCGCTGCACTACAAGTAATGGCTGCTGGCACGGGCTAGGAAGTCGCACACACTACTGACCTTTATTATCCCCTTGTATCTGCAGCTCGGCCATGCAATCCGCCTGCTGCTGGAACACACCGGGACGCCCTATGAGGAGAAGCGCTATGTGGAAGGGGATGGTGAGTTACTGGAGGCTGTGCAGAGTGGCAGAAGTGCCAGGGATCTAGTGGCAGGCATGGGCTTGTATCCTGTGCCCCCTGTTTATAAGGGAGTGCCAGGCTTGTGTGACAGATGTCTTCAGCTCTTTATAGTGTATGGACGAGGCAGTGACTTGTGGGACAGGGCAGACACCTTCCATATTGGGAGGAGAGAAGAACCATGATGTCTGCAGAAATGGTTACATGTGAGCAGAGGTCCCAGTCCTGTCCAGTAATCAGAATAGGACAGGTGTATGGTTACTGTCGCGGGCGGAGGAGGGGACGCTGCGCTCACCCACTGTTCGGGTCCGGCCGCTGCTGCTGCTCGGTGGCTCGAGCGATGGGCCGGATCCCGGGGACTCGAGCGGCGCTCCTCGCCCGTGAGTGAAAAGGGGAATGATTTTGGGGAGTTATTGTCCGTGACGCCACCCACGGTTGTGGTGAGGTTGTGACACCACCGCTGCTCTGGACGGGGATCCCGGGAGTGATGACAGGGAGCAGCTTGGATGTTGTTTTGCCCCTCCATGGGTAGGGGGGTTGGTTGTCCCAGGGCCCGGTGAGGGGAGGATGGCAGGTGGGTTACGGGACCTGGTGAGGTGCAGGGTCGCAGGGTCAGCGCGGTGCCGCACGGCACAGTGGTACTCACTCAGGCAATGATGAATACAAAGTCTCCGGTAAAACAAACGGCTGGATGGACAGGTCCCACAGACTGCTGCGGTGGTTCTTCTCCCGGTAGGTTGGCGGTGACTGCCTTTCCCTGCACCTGTGTTGTGTTCTCGGTTCTGGTGGCTTCCCACCGGTAACCCGCTCCCCAGCTTGGATGGAGGCTGAGGGAGCCCCTTTTGCCCGCAGGCTCTGGCCCTGGGAACTGTAGCCTTGGCGGTGACTGTATTCCCCTTCACGGTTTGAGCTGTTGCCTTCAATCGGGTCATGACTGCTGGGAAACCCCGGAGGTTCCCTTCGCTAACGGATTTGACCGGTTTTACGGCGACTCCAAGCCTGGTCGGGGTCCGTAGACCCTGCCGAATGGTGCTGGCTTCTCTTCGCTCCCCGATCCGGTACCGGCGGGCCACCGCCCGTCCCCGGTCCTTACGGTTCACGTCAATCTGCCTCGCCTGCAGACGGTCACCACCGTCTGCCAACCTTGCTGTATGTGCCCGGGCCACGCACCCGGACACGATCAGTCTCCTCTACTACCACTTCCCTAACTCATCTGACTTCCTTTTCCCGCCTCCAGGACTGTGAACTCCTCGGTGGGTGGGGCCAACCATCTGGCTTCACCCCCTGGTGTGGACATCAGCCCCTGGAGGGAGGCAACAAGGATTTTTGTCTGACTGCGGTGTGCCTAGCCGGGGTGTGGGGTGTGTTGTTGCAGTACCTGTGACGACCTGGCTTGTCCAGGGCGCCACATTACCTGTGGTTTGTGAAGATATTTGCAGAAGTGAACCCTTTTGGAAGTGAGTTGAACTCCCATACTTTAAGAGTGGGGGGAACTGACAAGTATTTATTAGGGTGTGTGCCCACGATCAGTTGTACAGTACAAGCAGAGTGGATGGATTTCTAGAAATCCTATGCCCACTGTGCTTCTTTTCTCTGCAGCAAATACTGAGCTGCGGAGCGTCTTTCCAGACTGCAGCATGTCATTTGTTTGCTGAGAAATTGCATGCGCCCTCCGTAGGGAGAACACAGCGAGAGATCGCAGCGCTCTGAACCCTGATCGTTGGTACAGTCAGCTGCGGTCTCCTGCGGAGGAGGCTCGCGGTCACGCCGGTCAGGACTCGCTGTGTTCTGAATGCAGCGAGTCTTGATCGTAGGCACATACCCTTAGGCCACTTTCACACTGCGTTATCACCTACGTTCACTGGCCCCCTTGGAGCTTCTGTCCGAACCACCTCGCAAAATTTGTTTCTGACGCATGCTCCGAAGAAGCCATTGAATATGGTGCAGACGGAGTCTGCGTGTTCTCTGTTGTGCACCATTTTCGGGTGTATACGCTTTCTGCAGGTGGATACCCAGCTGTAGTAGACTATAATAGTGTTATTTCCTTCTGAATCTTCATTTGAACCACCAGTGAAGCTATAGACTACATTGAAACACATGGCATGAACGAAAAACAGAGACCAGCACTTCCCCCTCACTTGTGCGGTTGGCGCTGATCTCTACTCATTCTCTCCTAACAGTGCGCTCTTGCCACCTTGTTACTTTTTAGAGCCAGTGAGAAAGGTCACTCAGAAGAATAGTGCACAGACAAGAACCTTACTGAACATTTGTTGGAATTGACAACCAACGAATGCGCAATAGAGCACGGACTTGCCCAGTCCCTGAAATGGATGTCACTGATGATGCTTTGTTTCAGGGTGGGGTAGAGGCATTGGCAGTGACTGCAGCCTCTGACTTTTTTGAGTATTCCAGTATGCACTGGGATTCTCAAACAAAGTGTCATCATACAGGAAGTAGTAAAAAAAAGTAAATAAAGCAGTTTGAGAAGTAAGAGAATAATAGGGAATTTTTAATAATATTATATTAGAAAAAGAGAACTGTGCCCGTGAAGGCTCACAGTGTGCAAATAATGGGTGGGGGATACAGTAGGTGGGGGTAGAGCTGGTCATGCAGCGGTTTAGCGGAATGAGGGTTATTGCAGGTTGTAGGCTTGTCAGAAGAGGTGGGTCTTCAGGGTCCTTTTGAAGGTTTTGACAGTAAATCATTGTTTATCTTAAAAGAAACCTGTCAGGTCCACTGTGCACTCAGAACCACTAGCAGTTCTGGGTGCAGATCTAGAAAACCTCCCTAACAGTACCTGCATCTAGTAGCACACATAAACAGATCTTTAGAAATATTATTTCTAAAGATTGTTTGAGATGCTAATTAAGGTAGTGACTAGTCACAGTGGCGTTAGTTCCCTGCCTAGTCGGCCCACTTAGCTTGTTATCACGCCCCTGTGGGCGTGATAACATGCTTTACAACAGCCAGCATCATGGCAGTGCGTTACCAAGCCGCACATGCGCTCGGCTTTGTACTCGTCAGCTTTGAGCATTTTTTATGGCGGGTGTATGCACCCCGCATTCATAGAAGTTCACTGCACTTCCTATCGTGTGCACTACTCAGAAGTTGGGCTTTTGTGCCTGGCTTCAGAGTGGAGTGGAAGTGTGGACGACTTCCATGTCATGGGCAGTTAGACACTTTGAAGCCGAGAGGCATACACCCAGCATCAAACAAGCTCAATGCTGATGGTTACAAAGCCGCGCACGCGCTCAGCTTTGTATTGCGCTACCATGACACTGGCTGTTGTAAAGCATGTAAAGTATCTATGATAAAATTTGCATGTATAACATTTGGATTTTGCTGCAGAGATCACAGCTCAGTATCTGTTTGTAGGAACTCTATATTGTGTGTAATGCTTTTATTTTATTAACCCCTTCCCAACATTGGACCTACTGGGTACATCCTGCTTGTCGGGTACATTCTGCTTGTCGGGTACTTCCCAACCAAGGATGTACCCAGTACATCCTTGCGATTGTGGGACCACTGGAGCTGTGCCCACGCAATTGTCATCAGAGACTCTTCTTTCCTGACAGCCGAACTCCGTCTCTCACAGCCAGGGATGGTCCCTGTACTGTCCCTGGCTGTTTCACACCGCTAAATGCCGCAATCGATATTAATAGCAGCCTGGGAGAGGGACTGCACTCCTTCTCTCCTGTGATTGGTGCCCCCGCTATGTGTTTGCAAGGGTCCAATCGTTGCCATGAGGACTAAGTAAAAAAGTAACAAAAATGTAAAAATGATTACAAAAAGTATGTATATTTATGTAAAAAAAGTAAGATTAAAAAAAACACATGTGATATTGCCTCATCTCTAACAATCTTATCTATAAAACTGTCACACTAGTTAACCCCTTCAATGAACAGAGTAAAAAAAAAAGTAGCAAAAACTTTTAATCATGCAGCTGACAAAAAGAGTGGAATAAAATATGATTAAGGCTACGTTCACACATCAGTTTCTTTCCATCAGGCACAATCCGGAAAAAAAAATGATAAAATGGATCCTGCGCCGGATCCGTTTTATCCCCATTGATTTGTATTAGCGCTGGATCTACAATTTATTGTAAAAAACGGATCCAGCAAAAAAAACGGATGAAACTGATATAAAAACGGATGCGCCGGATCCGTTTTTGACGGATTCAGTATACTGGATCCGTAAAAATGGATCCGGCGCATCCGTTTTTGCATATTCTGTGCTGGATCCGTTGCATCAGGCACACGCCGGATTGTGCCTGATGCCAAAAAACTGATGTGTGAACATAGTCTAAGGCCCCTTTCACACATCAGATTTTTGCCATTAGTCACAATCTATTTTCTCGACGATGCGACCGATCCGTTTTTCGATGGCTCCAACTAGCTGGGGGCTAAATAATAATTGGAGCATGTTCAGTTAAAAAAAAAATCTGAATCCGTTGCCGGATTCCGTCATTTGACGGATTACGACAGATCCTGCGCCCATAGGCTTCCATTCTACCAAACGACAGACAGCAACAGATCCGTCGCTGTTCGTTTTTTCGACGTACACAAAAAACGTTACTGTGGACGTCGTCTACGTCCGACGGACAAACATTTTTCGAACGACGGATTAAACATGAGGCCATCCGTCACTAATACAAGTCGATGAGAAAAAACGGATCCAGCGGCATCAGTCACCGGATCCGTTTTTTTTCAAAATTCAACGTATTTTGACTGATGGCAAAAAACTGATGTGTGAAAGAGGCCTAAAAAGTCATATATAAATAAAACTGATACCACTGAAAACATCTTGTCCTGCAAAAAACAAGACACCATACAGCTCTCAGTGAAAAATAAAAAAAACTATAGTTCTCAGAATACAGCAATGCAAAAACTATTTTTTTTCTATAAAATATTTTTTATGCTGTTAAAGTGGTAAAGCATGAAAAAGCTATATAAATGTATCACTGTAATCGTACTGACCTGAAGAATAAGGCTATGTGCGCACGTTGCGTAATTGCATGCAGTTACGCTGCAATCTGCACCGCAGCGTAACTGCATGCGTCCTGCGTCCCCTGCACAATCTATGGAGATTGTGCAGGAGACGTGCGCACGTGGCGTATTGGAGTGCAGGGCTTCGGCTGCTGCCCGAAGCGCGCGTTCTAAGAAGTGACATGTCACTACTTTCCTGCGCTCTGCATGCAGTCCCTGCTCTGTCTTTGGGAGGGGCTACATGCAGAGCGCATGAAATCGGCTTTTGTTTCTGCAGTGATTTGAAGCGCACGTGTGCTGTTCAAATCGCTGCAGAAATTTCTGCAGGGCCAGTACGCAACGTGCGCACATAGCCTAAAGCTGTCTTCTCACTGCTATGACACGGCGAATAGCATCTAAAAAAAACTCAAAATACAATTCCTGAATTGCTGTTTATTTTGATTTGCCTTACAAAAGGAGAATAAAAAGCGATCCAAAAGTATTATTTATCCTAAAATGGTACCAATAATAACTGCAACACATGCCGCAAAAAACACGTCCTCACATGGCTGGTGCCAGAAAAATAAAAAAAAACTTTAGCTTTTAAAATGTAGTGATGCAAATACCTTTATTTTGTACAACAGCGCTTTTTAGCATGATAGTAGTCAAACCTAAAATTATGATATAAATCTATTATCGATATAACCTGACTAATAAAGGCGCCTAATCACTAGTAGCACATGGTTAATGTCGTATAATAAATAACTGAAGGTAATTCTTGACCTGCTGATGATTTGTTTATTCTACATCCCAAACATCGCAGTACGGAGCGACTCACATTTATCTTGTGCTCTACAGCGCTTGAGCGCTTATACTGGGGATTATGTGTGAATCTCTGAAAAACGGAAGTTAAGTAAAATTCCCAACCGAAAATTAACTGTAACGAGGCATCACTTTAAACTTCCGTCTGGCCTGTTGTCCGGCAGTGTCCATCTTTACGCATCTTCTTAGGCCTGCACAAAAGTGTGGTCATCAAGAATTTTGTTCACATTTGAAAAGACTGACACAGCGAAACAGGGGCTGAACGGAGTCCGAAGTAAGGCTCTGTGCCCACGTGTGCGTATTGCATGCAGTTACGCTGCGATCTGCACTGCAGCGCAACTGCATGCGTCCTGCGTCCCCTGCACAATCTATGAAGATTGTGCATAATCTATGCCCATGTTGCGTTTTAGAACGCAGCGATTTGCATGCTGCCAAATCGCTGCGTTCTAAAAAGCAACATGTCAGTTTTCGTGCGCTTTGCATGCTGTCTCCATTCTGTCTATAGGGAGAGGCAGCATCCAGAGCGCACAAATTCTGCAGTCACCAAAGTTTCAGAATGGAGCTTTTTAGCTGCGCTCTGAAGCGGACATGCAGTGACAAAACGCTGCGGTGCAGAGCCCACACACGTGGGCACAAAGCCTAACTCTGTTGCTTCATTATAGTGAATGGATCCTTTGGGGGTTTCACCTAAATCATATTTTGGAAATGTTGATGGAAACACTGATGTAAGTGCACAGCATAGAGTACAGGAAAAATGTGAACCTATCCAAAATGTTCTATACCCCAAATTGCCACTACATAGCATTTAACTCAACCCACAAAAACACAAGTTTTCCACTCAGGTCTGTCATTTTGTTAAAGTAAATAGAGGGGACTTCCATCTTACTGGTCGCACAAAGTCCCCCCCCCCCCCTTTCAAAAAAGAAATCCAGCAAAATCTGCGCTCCCAAATCCAAATGCCCCCTCCCTTCTGAGTTCTGAGCCCTAGAATGTGTCTAAACCACAGTTAGCGTTCACGTTTGGCTTTGTTGTAGTGAGGAAGGCCACTTAATTTACAAGGTGCAGGCTTGCAGAAGCACGAGCTGGACGCTGTATGGCACTACAATGTACTGGGCACAACAAGAACTTATTTGCAATTCTTACAAAGGGAAGGTGTTGCATGCCCTCACCTCAGACCTGTGCCATCGGCAGCCTGTCCTATCAGGCTGGCGTCTGTTCCTCCTGTCAGCGATAACACACAGCAGATCCAAGATGGCAGCGTCATGTGTTTCAGTAAAAATAGAATTAAATAAAAACTAAATAAACAGTGAGTTTAATTTTGTATTAAAAATACTTGATTTCATAATCAGTATTATTAATACAAAAATAAAAATCGCGACACCTTACTTTTAATTTTGCAACATTCATTGCATTTTAATCCATGGGTGCTTTGCAGAGACTAGTCACAACACCGGTGGGTGAACTCCCACATATTGGGTATTGGCGAAGTCTAGGGAAATTGCACAATAAATTGGACTTTGAATTTTCTCATGTTATCCTTGTGAAAATGAAAGACTTGGTGTTAAAGCAAAATTTTTGTGATTAAAAATGTGTTTTTTTTTCATTTTCACAGCCCAATGTTATAAAATTCTGTGAGGCACCTGAGGATTCAAGGGGCTCATTTAGATAAATTCCTTGAGAGGGTCTAGTTTCAAAATGGGTCACTTGTGGGGGGGAGGCCCACTGTTTAGACACATCAGGGGCTCTCCAAACACGACATGGCATCCGCTATCTATTCCAGACAACTTTGCATTCAAATGGTGCTCTCTCCGAGCCCTGCCGTGCACCTAAACAGTAAATTTCCACCACACATGGAGGACCGGAGTACTCAGGAGAAATCGTCTGGTCCATTTTCTCTTGCTACCATTGTGAAAATGCAAAATTTGGGGCTAAAGTAACATTTTTATGCAAAAAGTTAAACTTTTATTTTTTACTTCCACATTGCTTTAGCTCTTTTGAAGCACCTGAAGGGTTAATAAACATCTTGCATGGAGTTTGAGGGGTGCTGTTTTTAGAATATCTCTTTTGGGTATTTTCTGTCACCACGACCTCTCAAAGTCACTTCAAAATGTGATGTGGTTGCTAAAAAATTTTTTTTTTTTTAAATCTTGTTTTAAAAATGAGAAATTGCTGATAACTTTTAACCCTTCTTACTTTCTAACAAAGAAAAAAGTTTCAAAAAATTGTGCGGATGTAAAGTAGACATGTGGGAAATGTTATTTATTAACTACTGTGTGACATAAGTCATATTACAAAATTTTTGCAACATTTCCGACATTTTCATAAATAAACACAAAAAATATCGTCCTAAATTTACCACTATCATGAAGTACAAGATGTTGTAAAAAAACCTCAGAATCACCGAGATCCGTTGAAGCGTTCCAGAGTTATAACCTGTCAAAGTGACACTGGTCAGAATTGCAAAACAAAATGGCCCGGTCATGAAGGTGAAAACAGGCTTAGGTGAAGGGGTTAAAAGTCTTTTCAGGACTAAGCAATCCATGTAATGAATGCATTGTGAAATCTGGAGACATTTCGAAAATAGTAGGACTTGTATGCCAGCAATAATCAAAAGGGTCAAAAGGCAGATCTTGTACTTTATAAAGTGTTCTTGGCTACAAGTGACAGTTTACTTTTGCTCATGCAATAAATTGATAGTTGGCTCCTCATATTACATAGCATATTTTATAAATGAAGATTTGAACATTAGTGCATTTTGTAACTTTGTTTCCATGTAACAAACTAAACCTATTGAAATCTACATGAATGTCATGTTTTTATGTGACTAATTTGTTTGTGTCCCCATACAGATGCTGACAATGACAAGAGCCAGTGGTTGAATGAAAAGGAGAAACTTGGTTTGGACTTTCCAAATGTACGTGGAGAAATAAAATTAATACTTTAAAACTTATATTAAAGGATTTTTTTAAATGCAGCATATACTAAAAGAGTCTAATGATTTAAAAGTCAGCCTCGCCTTCAGTCACTTGACCATGTTTATCACCAGCTTGTGTGCCATACTCCAAATAACAGGCTTCCTTCGCTTCTTTATATTATGGAACTTCACATAATCCATACCTAGCAACTCTGAAAGAGGCACACTAAGGCTATGTCCGCACGTTGCGTCGGAGTACCTGCAGTTTATTCTGCACGTTTTCCTTCCCTTGGTTTTTGACCAAATGGCTTTTGACCATTTTTTAGCGCTAAAAACGCATGCGTTTTTACCGCGTTTTAGTGCGTTTTTAGCGCTTTTTACCTGCGTTTTCACCTGCATTTCTGCAGATGCGTTTTTGAGATCAAGACACTGAGAAATAAAGTTGAATTAGTCAAAAAGAATGAAAAAAGAGAAAAAAAGTATAAAATTAACTTTAAATAAAATTATATGGGAAATTATCAATTTTAATGTAATAATAGTGGTTATGCACATTTTAACAGAAAAATAGCTAAAGTTTATTATTTTTTTTTATTTAAATTTTCGGTTATTGTGTGTGTGTAAAGGAACATTAGAACCCATTAATTTTTGTCCAGAAAAGTATGCGTTTTTGGAGCCAAAAACGCAGTTGAAAAGCAGGTAAAAAGCATGAAAAACGCAGGAATTGTGATTTTGGTTGCTTTTTGCCATTTCTCATTGACTCCAATGTTAAGGAAACGCTGCAGAAATGGCAAAAACAACTGACATGCTGCTTCTTTTTCAGCATGGTTTTTGACCACAAATATGCAAATTAAACGCTGCAGAAAAAAAAGCAAAGTGCAGACAGGATTTCAGCTTTTCCCATAGACTTTGCTGGCAATCAAAAACGCATGCGTTTTTGCGCAAAAACGCTGCTGCCAAAAACGCTGCAGAAACGCGGTAAAAAACGCAACGTGCGAACATAGCCTTACTGTGGTACGCACTATGGTGCAGCAATTTCTTTTTTACACTGTAAAATAGACACTTGCCTAACCTCGCCCAGTCATTAATATGCACCGACACTAAAATATTTAGGCTATGTGCGCACTAGTGCGTTTTACCCGCGGATTTACCCATGGATTTGCCGCGGAAATTTCTTGAGAAATGTCTGCAATCTTTGTGCAGACATTTCCCAGCAAATCCTATGTGAAAAAAAAATAGCTGTGCGCACTGTGCGGATTTTTCTCAAGAAATTTCCTTGAGAAGAATTTCTTGAGAAAATTTCTTGAGAAAATGAGCATGTCAATTCTTTTCCGCAGGTACCCTGCGGATTTCGGCAGTACAGCCTGCAAAATCCACAGGGAACCACCTGTGGGAAATTCGCGGCAAATCCGCATGCGGATTTGGTGCGGATTTTTTCCGGAGGTCCGGAAATCTTCCACTCCCAGAAGTTTCTCAAGAAATTTTCTTGAGAAACTTCACAGTTCTAGTGCGCACATAGCCTTATACACACAGTATAATGACTCCCACAGTTAATTCTGCCACACACAGTATGGTGCTCTCTTCACATACATTTTTCCAGACACAGTATAATGAACCCCATAGTATATTTCCCTACACAGTTGTCCCCCCGTTTTACATTCCCCCACCCTCAGTAAATTCGCACTCACAAAGTATGGTGCCTCCTCTCACACATTACATTTCTCTACACACAATATGGTGCATCCTACAGTATATTCCCCCACACGTAGTAAAATGTCCTACACTCATTATGTTCCCCCACACATTATAATGCTCCCATACTACTTTCTTTCATATATTATGGTGTTTCACCTCACACACATTTCTCTCCTCACAGTATGGTACACTACAAATTATATTCCTCCGCACTCACTATACCCCCCCCCCACACAGTATAATGTCCAACAGTCACGACATCACCTCACACACAATATGATGCCCCAACACACACTACATTCCGCCAAGCGCAATATAATTTCCCTCACACTGACTACATTCTACCAGATAGTATAATGTCTTATACGCCCCCCACATACAGTATTATGACCCCTACAGTCTGTTCCACATTGTATAATAGCCATACACAAGCATCACACTTGTCTTTCACAACACTGCCTACTGCTTCTGTGTTACCGGACTCTGCCAGTCTAGGTAGTGCCTTAAAAACTGCCAAGAGCTTCAATCAGGTAAAGTGACATTCTCCGCTCACGGAACCTATAGGGCCTTGGAGAATGTTCAGACACTACCTAGATGGAGTGGTGAAGCAAGAAACTGACAGCTAATTGCTGCTCCAGTATATTCAACTGTTTCTGTCTTCAACTGACTACCTGGGACAGCAGGACAGCTCCCCAAATTTGGGACTATCCATGTGAATCTGGGAACTTTGGAAGGTATGATATTCTGTCCTCTTTTTTTTAGTAAGTAATATCCATTTCTTGATTGTCACTGAAGTAAGTAGTCTTCACACGATGATCAGAGTACAGCAGAATATACAGTGTGTGTTGTGTGTAGACAGTGACTAATTAAAACACTACCTAACCCTTTCTATTGAAGGACATCCAATCAAGAATTATTAAAGGAAATCTCTATAAAAGGGTAGAGGAATTGTAAGAACTATAGTCCTTTTATATTGGTATTTATACCCACAGTAACACTAGGCAGTATGCAAATAATGATGTGCACAGAGTTTGGGAATGAAAATTCATAGCTTCTGCGTTATTGTAACATCTAGTGAGCATTTAGACTCATTTAAGCACTTTTCTGTTTTGTTTTGTTTTTTTTCCAGAAACCCCGTTTAAAGGGAACCTTTACCATGTGTTCCCCATATAAGGTATGGACGCCATCTTTCAGTCCTGTGTTACAGCATACTAGAATGATCTATTATGTCCCCAAGCTGCTCTGCATAGAGACCTTTTATTATACTCACGTATGGAGAGGTCCAGTCCAATGGGCATTACTGGACTCCTCTCTTGCGATCGCCGTCCTTCTTCCCTACTTCATATGTATGACTCCTCTTACGTCATCCACACAGTGGCCTTCATTGCGCTCTGGCACAGACTTTTCTCTGCACTGCCGAGGGCAGAGCTAAGTACTGTAGTGCGCATGCCCAGGAAAGGCGAAAGAGCGCCTACACTTTCGCTATACAACATCTCTCTCTGCTCAGGAGCATGATAGAGGACACTGTGTTTATGACATAAGAATGACATCCACACGAAGCAGAACAGCGATCGCAAGAAGAGAGGCGGTGCTGGATTAAGACCTGAGACGCCCATCAGACTGGACCACACCATAGGTAAGTATAATAGAAGTTCTTTTTTGCGTTATGTAGAGCGGCTTGGGGACATACAGTATATACAACATTCTAGCATGCTGTAAAAGAGGACTGAAAGATGCTAGCCTTACTTTATATGAGGAAGACATGGCGACAGGTTCCCTTTAATTAATTTAGAGTTACTCAACAGACCATTTTAGCTCTTACGACATGAAGTTATGAGGAAGGCTTATGCATTTTATTCAGTGTTTGTTTGAGACTACAGTCTAGTTGGTGATATTAGAAAATTATGTATTAACACAGTTGCCCTACCTTTTGGACGGTGATGTAAAATTGACGCAAAGTAACACTATTCTGCGATACATTGGAAACAAGCATGGATTGTGTGAGTATGAACGTCTATAGTTTCAAAGTATTAAAGCGGCTTTAAAAAAAAAAAAAAAGCCCAAAGTACTGTACTTGCCTGTTGTGACCAGCACTGTTCTTCGCCTGCAGAGAGCAGTCACAGATCCCTCATGCCGGCGATACAATGGGCTTTGCCAACAGAGCTGAGGCGTCTTTTCTGCGCTGCTCTGTAGACTGGGCGGGATAGCCAACATCATGATGACTGACAGCCAGCTCCTCACTACCTAACTGGGGGAGCTGGCTGTCAATTAGCATAACTTTGGCTGTCCCGCCCATCTGCAGAGCGGATAAGAAGCTGCCACTCTGTTGATGTGACATCAGCCGAAACGGCTGAATCGTCAGTGAAATTAGCTTAGGAGTGGTCTGTTACCGCTCTATGCCAGCGATCAATGTTGTCGTACACAACAGGCAGATGATATATACGGTGTATAACCTGTAATATATTTTTTCAAGAAACTTTAACATTTCGACCATTACATCATCAAGTGGCAGAGACCATACCTCACTGCTTACACAGTTTTAATTTGTTAAATACATTTTTTGTAGCTTTTACTGATTTCTACCTTTTTCATTGTTATCTGTTGTAAGTTAATCTATATATATAATTGCCTTGTTCTGTCTGTCTCTGTCTTGCTCCAAAATGACGTCATTACAGTGACAACCGTCGCATTGGTTGCTTGGCTCGGCCCGGCCGCGCCCCCCGCATGCATTGGCCGCTCGGCCGCGCACCCCGCACGCTGTGCCCGCTCGGCCGCACCCCCCCACACGCTGTGCCCGCTCGGCCGCGCCCCCCGCACGCTGTGCCCGCTCGGCCGCGCCCCCCGCACGCTGTGCCCGCTCGGCCACGCTCCCCGTACACATTGGGCACCTATACACCTCCCCCCAGGGCTACTCCACCTATTAGACACCTCCCCCCCAGGACTACTCCACCTATTAGACACCTCCCCCCCCAGGACTACTACAACACACACACTGCACAAAACATACCTCCCCCCAAAACACACACACACACCCCACACAAACCGTGCAACACACACAGCATCACACACACAGCGCTCCACACACAACGCAATACACAAACACTGCTCTCACACCCCCACACACAGACGACACCCAGAACATTTACAGTGCCCTACACAAACACATGGCAACTACACACAACAACATCTATTTATATAACAAATACCATACATTAACTACACAATAAATTCTAGAATACCCGATGCGTTAGAATCGGGCCACCTTCTAGTGTTACATAAGCACTGATCTTTGCAAACCAGTCATATCTGTAACTCCGTGTGCTCGTCCGCATAGCAGACAAGATCAGGGAGCTGCTTATTATTTAGATGCACTAGTCTTGCTTGTGAATTGATTCATAACTAGCGATGGGTGAACTCGAACTGTAAAGTTCAGGGTCTGTACCAAATACCTAGTGTCTGTGTGAGGACCCCGAACACTGAGTTCTCAGGGAAATCCGTGTAACTGTTCAGATTCGGCCACCCGGATAATTATAAATAAAGGAAAGTAAGGAATAAAGCAGGAACGTTACATTTACCGAGTCTTTGGTCCGTTCATTAACCACTCATTCACTGCTTCCCCAGCCCACCGCTAGTCCCGGCGTCTGATTGCTTTGTCAGAACATGCTCAGACCACACTTAGGCTACTTTCACACATCCGGTTTGAGCACTGCGGCTCAATCCGGTTGTGAAAACTATGCAACGGATGCGGCGAAAACACCGCATCCTTTGCATAAGTTTTTACATGCGGCCCGTCCGTTTTTTTTCGGTTGCGGCATGCTACTGAGCATGCGCAGTGGAAAAAACCGCATGCGGCGAGCGGATGCGTTTTTTTCCGCATTGCGCCGCATCCGGCCTCCATAGGTATGCATTGAAAAATGCGCCGCAGCGGCCGGATGTGGCGCGATGCGGTGTTTTTTGCCAGAGCAAAAAACGTTGCAGGGAACGTTCGATCCGGCCGCGGCATCGGCTAAATCTGCCGCATACGGCAAAAACCGGACCGAACGCAAGCCCCTGCGGCACAATACGGCACTAATGTAAGTCTATGCAAAAAAAACCGCAACCGGCGTTACAAAAGCCGGTTGCAGTTTTTCTGCAGAACGCCGTATTGTGCCGCAGAGCAAAAATCCGGATGTGTGAAAGTAGCCTAAGTGACCGCATCTGTGATTAGTTGAAACCACAGACGCTATCTGTGTCATTTAGTGGTGTAAAAATAAATCAATAAATTGGCGTAATGTCCCCCCCATGTTGTGACACCCAGTGCAGATAAAGCAGACCGCTACATGATGCAGCCCTCAGCCGTGTTCTTATCTTGTTATCTTGGCTGTGTATCAAAATAAAAGGGACCCTATGCGTCTTTTTTTTTTTTTTTTTTTTTTAATAAACTAAAAAACGATGTGGCCGACAGATGAGGACTGGTCTGGTATTCTTAGGCTGGGAAGGCCCAAGGTTATTGTTATTGTGATAATTCTGGCTCTTTACCCAACTCATCCCAATTGTCCTGGTGCAGTGGCAATCCGGGTAATATAAGGTGGTTAATGAGAGCTCACGGCCACTAAGCCCTAGATTAGTAATGCCAGGTGTCTACGAGAACCCCCCGTTACAAGAACTGTAAGTGAAGAGAGAGACTGACTGAGCCGTAGCTGTGAGCGGTGACGTCACTCAGTTTATGTGTGTTCACAGCTGGAGGTTCCCACGGTACCCCACCTGCGACCACAGGTAAACTGATCTCAGGCGACCTCATTGAAGTCAGTGACCTCACCACAAATGAACTAATTTAGTTCAATGAGACCTGCATCAAGAGATGCAGATTTGGTTCAGGAATATGGTGTACAAATTTCAGCATAAAATCTGCAACTCTTGGCAAGAAAACACACAAAAATGTTGTTGACACCGTTCCGATGCAGGTTCTCTGCCAGGAGATACAAATTTGCAGTTTTTTTTGTTTTTTTTTTTTGCTAAGATTTGGTGTTGAAATGTATCCACCAAATTGCTGCACCAAATCTGCATCTCTTCGCAAAAAAAAGCATAAAAACATGATGCGGTTTTGATTCGATTTTTTTGCTAGGAGATGAAGATTTGATGCTGAAATTTATACACCAAATGCCTGCACAAAATTTGCATATACTGGCAAAAACACGTATCAATATCACATCAAAACCACATCGCCTTTAGATGCGTTTTTTTCCCCAGAAGATGTTGATTTGGTGCAGGCATTTGGTGTATAAATTTAAGCACCAAATGTGCATCTCTTGGCAAAAAAAAGCATTTTTCTGTTTTTCTGTCAGGAGATGGAGGTCTCATTGAACTGAATGAGTTCACTTGAGGTGATGTCATAGAGTTCACTGAGGTCACCTGAGGTCAGTTTACCTGCGATCACAGGTGGGGTACCGTGGGAACCTCCAAATGGGACTGCTGATAAACTGAGTGATGTTACAGCTGCGGCTCAGTCAGTCTCTGCCTGAAGCAACAGCTGGCCGTCATGTTTTCTAATGTGCCCACGCACTGCGACCTTCAGGATGTAGCAAATCTGGGATTGTCATGGGACCTCGTGTGGCATTCTTCGGAACTGGGTGTTTTGGGGTTAATAAATCTAATTGGAGAAAGTCTTTTTTGTATTTTATGTCAAATAAAGGATTTTTTGTTATCTGTGTTTATTTCTTTTCACTTACAGTATTATTAATGAGAGGAGTCTCATAGACTCCTTCCATTACTAGTCTAGGGCTTAGAGAATTAGCTGTGAGCGAGCTGTCATTTACCCCTTATATAACCCCACACACTTTTTTATTTAAATATTTTTTTTGGGGTATCACTATATGGGGGGACCCTACGCCAATTTATTTATGTTTACACCTTTTATAGGGACGCAGACAGCGTGTGTGATTCTAACCTATCACAAACGCTGTCACACAGAGTGGGGGCGCATTCTGATTGTGACCGATCACAGACGCCGGGACTGAGGGTGGGTGGGGGAAGCAGTGAATATGTATGAGTGGTTAATGAGCGGACCCGGAAACAGTGTTGCAGCCTTGCGGGAGACTCTAAGGCTATGTGCCCAAGGGGAAAGTGTCCTGTGGATAACCGCAGCACAACTTTGTCTGTTTTGTGCTGTGGATGTATTGCGGAATATCCTGCGGATATGCTGCGGTCATTCTGTATTGAGGATACAGTACCATGGCTTCGGCACTGCATCCTCAATGCAGAACAAGTGCTGGAGTGATCGGGGAGTTCATACTTACCTCCATCACGCAGCACTTCACTTTCCGGCTGTGTCTGTCTGCACTTTGCAGGATAAGGTGGGTGGGCCTGAACTAGCCCTGGCTGTCACCTGACCGGAGTTCGTGCAGGCCCCGCCCACCTCCTGCTGCCCGCTCCTGGGTCCACTGCGCTCCTCTGCACCGGAGGAAGTGACTCTGGTGTCTTCAATCAAGGCAGTTAAGTATAGAGATCGATCGGAAAAATCCGTTGGAATAATTGACATGGTGCAGATCTTTTCGCAGGAAAATCCGCACTATTTCCGCTGTGGAAAAAAATGCAGCATGGGCACAGCACTTCCAAAATGCCATAGAAATGTCTGGGGACTCGCTGTACTGGGATTTTTGAAAAATCCGAGGAATTTCCGCGAAAAAATTGCGGCAAATTCCGCTAATTTTCCGTTGTACCCGCGGATTTTGACGCGGAAAACCTGCGGATTTATCTGGATTTTTTTTTTAGATAAATCCGCAGATTTTAGCAAGTACAGACACTCCCCATGTTATCCTATTGGACATGGGGAGTGCTGTGTCCATGCTGCGATATGTGCGGCTGCGGAATATGCTGCGGATGTCCAACAGCCACACATAACTGCATGTCAATTATTCATGCGGAATTACCTGCGGAAATCCCGGCCCTACACTATGGAGATAGAGGCCGGGACTTCCGCTGGTAAGCCACATGAATGTCCGCAGCTATTTCGCTGGAATCCCGCAACTATGTATAGCTGCGGATTCCGGGGAGGTGCTGCGGAAAACCTGTGGATGTACCTACGGATATATCCGCAGGTGCGAGCTCCTGTGGGCACATAGCCTTAGTATACCTGTCCTGTTCTAATCCCCCTAGCCCATTCTATCACTACAGTGAAACCTCGCTTAACGCGTAACCCGCTTAACAAGCAAAGCTTTCTGTAAATTTGTAACTCGCTTTACGAGAAAGCTTTGCTGTACGAGCAAAATACTCACCGCACACACTTCCGGTTCCGTACATCCACCGCGCTCTGACCCGCACTTGCAGTCCACACAAACACACACAAGTACGCACAAACACACGCGCGTACTCATACAGTATTATGCTCACCTTACCTTCCGTTCCACCGCCGGCCTCAAGGTTCTTGTAGTCCGCCGGTACATCGTGACGGCCTCGCGGCGAACTACAAGACCCAGGAGGCCCGTGATGGAACAGAAGGTAAGGTGAGAATAATATGTGTACCTTCAGTTCCATCGCCGGCCTCCTTGGTCCTGTAGTTCTCCGCTCCACTCCAGGCTGTGAATCGGCAACCATAGCGACGAAGCAGGAACTTCCTGTCACCGCTACTCAAAGGCAGCGCGCTGGCCAATCAGAGACAAGTGTCTCCTGCCTTTGACGTCAGCGTTCTGGCAGCAGAAGTTCCTCTTTCGTTGTTACGGTAACCCGATACACAGCCCGTACCGGAGAACAGCAAGTCCCAGGAGACCAGCGATGGAACGGAAGGTGAGCATAATTTGTGCGTGTATGTTTGTGTGTTTTTGGTGCATTTTTCTACCAGGATATGTAGATTTGGTACAGAAATTTCTGCAACCAAATACTCCAGCACGCGCACATAGCCTACAGTTTTCTCTGCTGCAGATCTAGCATAACTCAGATGTTAGATCTGTGTATAACGCCGCCTACACTACAAAATTCTGTGTAAATTGTATAGTGACAGCTGCTAATCATTGCTGGGTCAAGTTGTGCTGCAATGATAGTTTCTGGCTGATAAAACATTGATTGTATTAAAACCAGAAAACACAGACCAATAAGTGACACATCCCTGTAATTAGGGACTCTTCTTCTACATTACACTGCTCTTAAATTACATAGCAAAAGCCTGGTGACAGATTTCCTTTAGCCACATTGACACATTCATTATTTGTAAGCCTAAACCAGGAGTGGGTGAAAAATGCAGGAGTTCTGCACATTTTTCTATTCTTCTTATCATCTGATTCTTCCACTACTGATTTTGGCTTACAAATATTGATCTAAAATGCTGACCAAATATTGAATGCTTTTTAAGTTTAAACTTGATAAAGACATTAAGGGCTCAATTAATCAAGACTGGCATTGTTTAAGCCTGTGTTAATGAAAAATGTAGTATGCTTCCATGTGCCTTGCTACAAATTCTCTTCAGTCGAGCGAAGCCACTGCCATAAATCAAACAAGTTGGGACGTTCCACTTCAGCTCTGGCCATTTTGGCAAAATGAGCTGGGCCGAACTGGTGCGAACTGACAAAAGCTGAAATGATTTTGCACAGCCTCAGGTTGCTCAAAAATGTTCAACTACTCAAAGAGTTATACTCCAAATTACTGGTAAATCATTTTTGATGAATCGGGGCCAAATTGACTATGTTCACACAGGGCATCTTTTGCTGCGTTTTTGATGTCACAAAGATGCACCTAAATACATCCATTTCCTTCCCCCAGCAAAGTCTGAGATTTTTATTTTGCTGTCTACACTGCATCTTTTTTCTGCATCTTGGCTGCTGCATTTTTCAAGATACAGCCAAAATGCAGCATGTCAATTCTTTTTGCGCTTTTTTCCAGCGTTTTTGAGCCCTTTCAGTCAATAGATTTGAGTTAAAAAATGCATTGGGCAAAATGCGGTAAAATCGCATGCATTTTTTTATGCGTTTTTGCCCCGGTAGCGGCGTTTGTTTTCTTTTTGTGCCAAAACCGCTGCATCTTAACATGCATGGTGTGAACATAGCCTTCTACTAAAGCCAAAGGATTTACAGTGCATCGCAGTTTTATCGTGTTTTTACCGCGTTTTACCCAATGCGTTTTTTTAAATCAAATCTATTGACTGGAAGGGCTCAAACGCTAGAAAAATGCAAAAAGAATTGACATGCTGCATCTTCAAAAACGCAGCCAAAAAAAATGCACAGTGTGGACAGCAAAATAGAAGTCTCATAGACTTTGCTGCATGCATTTAGGTGCATCTTTGTGACCTCAGAAACACAGTAAAAGATGCCCTGTGTGGACATAGCCTTATAGCGTATGCTGGATTAACCGTCTGAAGAACACAAATTGCTTGCAAGAGTTTGGTTATCAAATTTTCTATCTGCTAAGATGGCTGGTATCGGGTGAAGGTCAGCTTCTAGCCCACTGCCCACACCATCTAAACTTGAAGCTTGGGGCATAGTCTTGAACCACATTTTTGCTTACACTATTTTCGTGCATTATAGGTGGTAATACTGAACATGAAAAGACCTTTATATCACTGTTTGAAAATGAAGCCATGGATTTTCGGATGCAGATTGCTTTAATTTCTTATAATCCTAAATTTGTAAGTAAAACCTAAATTGGCATGGTTTGTCTTTCATGGAGAGGAGTCTTCAGTGTGAAATAATGTTTCTATGTACTGTACATTGTTGATTACAAAGTCACACTGCCTTTTTTTTTTGGACATATAATGCTTGTGTCATGGGGTGTGGTGGGTTAACCATGGATTGGGGCTTCTAAACTGGCCCTCAGACTAGGGGGGGACCTAGCTGTCCCTGATCCCAGAGACATGTCTATTGGTGACTATGTCTGGGCCGCCTTCCTAGCCTTGCTCCTGTACAGCACTGTTTTAATACCCCATCTCCCTCACCCCAGGGATGGGCCAGCACAGGGGTGGTAGAACCCACAGATATGGACAAACGGGGGAAACGAATTCGCTCACACAGAGGTATTAAACAACAAGTGATAAGGAGGAAAATAAGAGCATGGAGGAAACAACAAGACGACTAGAGAACTCCACATCACCACGCGCAAAGTATTACAACCACCAGAGGACTGGGATACAACAGTACACGGACCGATGTAGAAAAAGCTATCGTTGTTATGGGAAGACAGATTACACCATCTAAAAAGGTGGGGAGTAGCTGTGATAGATTTTCCCAGAACATGTGATCCCAGAGGTAAGCAGCAGGCCAGTAGAAATTAACTCCTGCCAGCTTGATCACAAATTAACACAGCTGAGATCCTATGAGTTATGAGTCAAACCCTGTATGACAAATTGGTTGTTCAATTTATTTCATCCCACCTCAGTTACATCTATGCATTCTCCTCTCTTCTTTATAGGAGCTTGGATAATGTGATCTCAAGTATGAATACCAGTCCAGCATATATGCTAATATATAAAAATGCAAATGACCTCTTCAAAGAGAAAGAGGACTTGCACTCTAGTGCCACCTATTTGAAGTAGCAATCTTAAATATCAATACCGACTTGTTAACAAGCCTTGCCATGTAACGTAGGATAAAAGCCAAACCATAATCTCAATTTACAGACACTTGTTTTGGGCTGTTGCCCCTCATCAGTGCAAAGCATGAGATCTGATTTGGCTCTGACAGTCTTCTGACTGGGGTCTAATAGGGATCATTTCTCCTTGTGGAGAGTAACATGCCAATGTAAGTCTCCTTACACTGGCATGTCAGGCATGTCGTTTCTACAAAGAAATATGTTACTCCTTAGACTCTAATGTGTACACACTTCTGTTTTTTTATTTTTCCAGATATAAATGTTTTCCTGTGCAGCAAAAAGATTTTAAAAACAATCATTTCACATTACATTTTTAGGAAGAGCTGAAGGGACCATACCTTGAAAAGTTACCAACTGTATTGGCAAGATATTCTCGATTTTTGGGGGACAAACACTGGTTTGTTGGGAACCAGGTAATTTCATTAGAGTGTATTATTTTTATATACTTTAGATGCTAACATGCCTATATTAATGTATTTGTCTTCAATCCCCAGATTACTCTTGCAGATATTCTGATATATGATGCCCTGGATCAGCATAAAATATTGGCTCCTACCTGTTTGAAAAATTTTAGCAACTTGCAGGATTTCCTTACAAGATTTGAGGTAGATGTGTGCTATACTTTTTTTTTTTTTTTTTCTTTTCTACGAAGCTAACAAACCTGAAATACCTTTTGGCAAAGATAAATTTTATGTGTTAATGTTAAAATGCATCTCATGAAATATCTTTGTAGATAGTCTGAAAAACAGTCAATTCTGCTATAAATAAAACTCATTGAAGGCCTATGTATTTCCAAGGTAACAGACAACTTGTGTAGTCTTTTTTTTTGTAGTAATGTAACCATTCATCTGTCCCATACTTACTACTTTAGGCCTCTTTCACACGTACGTGCCTCCGGTACGTGTTTGGCAGTTTTCTCACGTACCGGAGACACGTACACACGTAGACCTATGTATTCCTATGGTTTTGGACATGCGTAAGTATTTTCGCACGGAACGTGTGTCCGTTCCGTACTTACGTGTGTCCATGTGTTTCTCACGGCAACATGTCCGTTTTCTCTCCGGCATCACGAGTGTCACACGTAATGCAAATGGACCACACGGATGTGTTCCGTGTGACACGCACCGGAGAAAAGACATGTATCTGTGAGGAAAAAACCCCAAAACTTTACTCACATTCTCCAGCCCTGCAGTCTCTGCCGCTGCTCTCACTTGCTGCCGAACGCCGCTCATTATGCTCATTGAATATTCACTTCACTGCGGCCGGAAGCAGCAGCAGCGGGGAGTCAGCAGGACCGGAGACCGAAGATCAGCACCACGGACAGCGACGCCAGGGACAGGTGAGTAGAAAGTTCCCGTTCTCCGTGTGTTATCTCGGATAACACACGGAGAACACACGTAGCCCATAAACACTGCTCACGGAGGGCAAAACGCACCTCTGACATGTCCGTGAAAAACTTTCGTGGTTTTTCACGAACGTGTGAAAGAGGCCTTAGGCTACTTTCACACATCCGGTTTGAGCCGTACGGCTCAATCCAGCTGTGAAACCTATGCAACGGATGCGGTGAAAACACCGCATCCTTTGCATAAGTTTTTACTTGCGACTGGTCCGTTTTTTTCTGGTTGCGGCACGCTACTGAGCATGCGCAGTGGAAGAAACCGCATGCGGCGGCCGGATGCGTTTTTTTCCGCATCGCGCAGCATCCGGCGTCCATAGGCATGCATTGAAAAATGTGCCGCAGCGGCCGGATGCGGCGCGATGCGGTTTTTTTGCCGGAGCAAAAAACGTTGCAGGCAACGTTCCATCCGGCCGTTGCATCGGCTAAATCTGCTGCATGCGGCAAAAACCGGACCGAACGCAAGCCCATGCGGCACAATACGGCACTAATGTAAGTCTATGCAAAAAAAAACGCAACCGGCGGCAAAAAAACCGCTTGCGGTTTTTCTGCAGAGCGCCGTATTGTGCCGCAGAGCAAAAACCGGATGTGTGAAAGTAGCCTTAGTGGTAGATTGCAAGAAGTAAGAGACAACAAACAGCATGACTGCAGAATCAAATTTCCAGGGATTGTTTGTTACCATGAAGTCATATAAGTATTCACTGGAGCTGTGGATTCAATGTGAGAAGAAATGTTTGAGTATTACTATTCTAAATATTATTGCTTCTGTTTTTTATTGGATGTATTCTAAATATATTTTGTTAAAACACCACTCCAGTGTTTTTTGTTTTTGTTTTTTGTTTATTTTTTTACACCGCTGTGGTGGTGCTTTTAATTTAAAGTCCCTGCACCTGGTCTTAGACTTGCCCTTTTGGTATTTTCACCTTTATGGGCTGCTTCTCACTTGCGAGTTTCTCGCAGTAGAGCAATGCGAGAAAAACTCGCATTGGAATCGGACACATGTTAGTGAATGATTCAGGTCTCATCTGCGATTTTTTTTCTCAGTCCAAATCGGACTGAGAAAAAAATCGCAGCATGCTGCTTTTTTGCGAGTTTCTCTCACCATTTCTCCCAATGATTTCCTATGGAAGGGGATTACAAGCAGGATCACACACGAGCACCAGCGTTCACATTTGCGAGTGTGGCAGTAACTTCGCTCATTAAATATTCAACAGATGAATGTGACATCACATTCCCAAAGGTAAATTAAATGACATGTGTAATAGCTTTTATATAATTAAGATGTTGCATGAAACTAGCATCGCAAACGCGACACACACGCGAGCAAAAAGCATCGCACTTGCGTTGCACTCGCACCTAACGTGAACTAAAATCAGCCGAGTATTTTTCAGCCCAGTCGGACCGATTTTACTCGCATAGATGTGTTTCCAGCCTATCACTGCAACTCCTGTTGATGTCAGGCAGTTTGACCAGTGTGTCATGGAGGGAGCCGAAGGTCATTGTTTAAAGGGAACCTGTCAGCAGAAATTTTGCACTAAACTTAAAAGATTCCCCCTCTGCAGCTCCTGGGCTGCATTCTAGCAAGGTTCCGGTTTCTATTCTGCTCCCTTTGAGAACTAAATAAATAGTTTATAAAGTCTTACTTTTTGTATGCAAATATTTTTTTCTGTACATGGGGGCGGGCTCTCTTGCGTCCGTTAGTCGCACTCCTGCCACTTTACGCCGTCCCTCATCGCTCATTTCCATACTGAGGCCGCCGCCCAGTGCTCCTGAGGTGTCGTGCATGCGCCGTGCCACTCTCGCGGTACTGTGCACAGTGTGACCGCTGGTGATGTGATTGCGCAGGCGTGAGATTATGGGCGGCGCTGTGATTGTCATCAGCAAGTACCCGCCCATAATCTCGTGCCCGCGCTTTCCCTCTGCCTCCACCGTTCTGCGCAAGCGCTGGCCAGATGAACCCACGTCACCTCTTACCCATGTTTCCCTGGAGCAGGAAATAGATGGGAGGAGCGGAGCACACCACCGATCAACAGGGTTCATCTGGCCAGTGTTGCCGTTTTCCGAGACCCATAACACTTTTTTTTAACTTTCAGGATATAGTGCTCTGTGGGAGCTTATTTTTGGCCCCCGATCTGAAGGTTTTACTGATACCATTTTGGGGGTAGACGGAATGTGTTGATCACCTCTTAATGCAATGTCGCAGTGGCCAAAAAAATTAAATTCTGTCTATAAATTTTTTTTTTTCTTGCTACATTGTTTATTGTATTAATTTTTGATTGGACTTTTATGAAAGCAGCATTACCAAGTATATGTATTTTTTTTAATGGTGTACAAGGGTAAGATTTGAACTTTTGTTTTTTATTTCATAGTTTTAAAAACTTTTTTTTTTTTTTTTTTTTTTTTTTTTACTCTATTTAATAGTTCTCTTAGGGCACTTAAACCTGCAGTCGTCTCATACTTGTACTAAAATCGTGATCCCCTATGAACGCCAACTAAAGGCTGGCTTTCACAGGAGTATCGTAATGACAGGCACAGGGGTCTTCAGCAGACCCCTGGCTTTCATGGCAACTAATTGCCACCCATTGACCACGTTATTATCGCCCCGATGGACATGTGGAATGACATTTTCCTGTGTGCATGTTAAATGCCACTGTCAGAGATTGACAGCGGGATTTACCAGGTTAACAGCCGCAGGTGGAGCATAGCATGCAAAGTTGCAGGCTTGGCATGCGAGTCCACATCAAAGACAGGGACACAACCTTTGACGTACATGTGTGTTAACACTAGAAGTCCCAGAGAGGGGTCATTTAACATTTCTACCATTGGAATCCTATGGAGCTCAAAATTCCTGGGACTTCTAGTGTTAAAAGTTGTAAAAGATCCTCTTTAACTTCTATACAAGTTTTAGCATGTTAAACTGTTCACATCAAGGAGTAGTGGCTGTATAGCTGAATAAACGTCCTTTTTTATTTTTTACTTTCTCCACTGTATAGTGAAGATAATAGTTTTGTAAAGTTTAATTCAAAATTTAATTCAGAAGGGGTTGTCCAAGTAGTGGACAACCCCTTTAACTTAACAACTAGTCAAAATAGTGTGTTCTCATAAAGTCCCCCATAAACATTAGTTAGCTGTCGGATGAATGGTGGTTCAACAATCATTTGCCCTTCACCTCTTGCTCTCCATACCTCGATACAACGGAGCACTTCCACTGCTGAGCACTCTTGTGTTCTCTGAGAGCCACTGCTAGACAATGCTGGCAGTGGCTTATCTCTTAACCCCTTCAGCCCCCGGGCACTTTCCGTTTTTGCACTTTTGTTTTTTGCTCCCCTTCTTCCGAGAGCCGTAACTTTTTTATTTTTCCATCAATCTTGCCATATGAGGGCTTGTTTTTTGTGGGACGAGTTGTACTTTTAAATGAAACCATAAGTTTTACCATATAGTGTACTGGAAAACGGCAAAAAAATTCCAAGTGCGGAAAAATTGCAAAAAAAGTGTGATTGTACAATAGTTTTTGGGATATTTTATTCACTGTGTTCACTATATGGTAAAACTGAGGTATCTAGGTGATGCCTCAGGTCGGTGTGAGTTTGTAGACACCAAACATGTATAGGTTTACTTGTATCTAAGGGGTTAAAAAAATTCACAAGCTTGTCCAAAAAACGTGGCGCACGTTTTGCGCCATTTTCCAAAACCCGTAGCGTTCTCATTTTCTTTATCGTTCCTTATGGGAGACCCAAACCATGGGTGTATGCTACTGCCCCCGGAGGACACACAAAGTTACTACACTCAAAAACGTATAGCTCCTCCCTCCTAGCATATACACCCCCTGCTAGCCAGATCTAGCCAGTTTCTTGCTTCGTGTCAGGAGGATCACACACACACATGCATTCTCTTTTGATTTTTCATTTTTTCTAAAGATTTGGAAGAAAAGCGGGTCCACTGGACTCCCGGCATGTCCCTTCTCACCCCCCTGGCGGCGGTGCTGTTAAGGTTGACTTCAGGGCAGGAGCCCTTCATGCCGCGCTCCTTCACCATCCCTTAGTGACTCTGGCTTGAAGTTGGAGCCAACACGGTTCTCACTGCCTTGCAGGAGACCGGCCTCCATCCGCAGCCCTTGTGCAGGACCCTGCTGGAAGGAGCACTGGACCCCCACCCCACCAGGGACTGGGCCCTGCGTCTCAAAGCTAAGTATAGAGACGTTATTCAGAGGGTCCTTCTGCAATGTGGGGCACTTTTTATTGTGGGGGACAGTGATGCTTGATAATGCTGCTTTTACTGTGTTTCCGGCCGGTTCCACGGTTTTTTACTGGGAACCGCGCCGATGATGCCTGATTCTCGGCCGCATGTATAACTCTAGGCCCCGGCTTCAGCCGCGGCCTAGTTTCGTTTTCGTTCCCCTGCATGTCAGTCATGCAGGGGGACACTGCAGAGCCGCCCGCCGGCCGCTCTGCACAGGGGAGGACGCTCCTTTTTGAGGAGATGATTCCCTCCCCTGTACATCTCCTTCGCCCTCCGATTCCCGCTCCTGGGTTAACCCCCGCCCCCCCCCTCACTCTGGCGCCATTTTCTCAGCGTCTCAGTACTCTGGTCGGCGCTGGCTGCTCTGCAGTGCAGAGGGAGTGAATATCTGGCTGGGGGCCCAGGCCATGGAATCCGGAGGGCACTCATATAGTGGCCTGATAAGTCACAACCTCTGGTTGTGCACTTTTATTCACTCTCAGGGCATTCTGAAGGAGTTAATTCTTTATCATAGAATCTCCTCCTCAGCAGCATGTCTCACTCTAGCAGCAAAGCTCCACTGTACACTACATGTTCTGCATGTAACCTCATATTGCCTGAACCGACACACTGTAACGGTTCTTATGTGGTGGATAGTGGCAAGATGCCTCAGCCGGGATTCTCCCCAGGCTGAACCTCTGTCTTGGGTATTCTAGCATTCTAGACAAAGCCCCCCACCTCTGCAGCATGTCACAGAGCGAGACTGCAGGCTGTTTTTTATTATCCACTGCAGGTAGTCTCGTACGGCCTTACCGAGCTCATAACATGGGAGCTCATTCATGGTCCCTCCAGCTGCTCCGGTTTCGGTGGCTGACCCCCGTAGGAATCCTATTCCAGGGGTCGGCTGTCCCGGCATCTGCTGAGCATGCAGCCCCCTTCTCAGGGCGTTTTTCTGCTTCGCTCAGCAAAGCTCACAAGGGACTCTCCTTCTGGGACCCCGTCCTCCTGACAGGGAGACGCAGGGTCCCCTGTCCTCCCCGTCCCGCAGCTCCGATTACGAGCTGACTCGCTGGACGAGGAGGATGTCTCTACCACGGGCTCGGACGCTACTTGAAGTACATTGATCCGTCCGTAGGTGACGCAGATGCGAATGATTGGATTTCGTCCTTTATCTTGTACTGGACCTCCATCCGCCTGATCAGGGAAGTGTTCCCCGCTGGCAAAAATGCATCAGTATGCCTTTAACATGACGAGGAGTGTGTTCTTTACCACTCCAGTTTTCAACCCGCCGCGTCCAAGTCCACAGCCTATACTGCAGACCCCACAGCGGAGTTCTGCTGCCTGTCTCCCCCTCCCATCTGAGGTGGTCTAGGAGTGTACTCATTCGCCAAGGGTAGCCACTCCGGTGTCTGGACTTCAGCCCGGATAGTTGTATCAGTGGCTGACGGCACCTCTATATGGATCCTACGGTACATTAATTTTGTACTGGACCTCAATCCGCCGGTGTTACCTTATCTAGGTGAACACAACGTGTGTTCCTTAACCTCTCCAGTTTTCAGGCCCCTGTGACCAAGCCCAGGGTCCGCTCTGACAGTCGCTTCCCATGAAGCGTGATTCTGAGGACTGGATTTCCCCTGTCCACCAATGGTGGTCAAGTAGTGGGCTCATTCACCTTAGGTGGCTCAGCCCGGGCCGTTATGTCAGTGGCTGATGGCTCCTCACTTACGGTTCTGCGGTCCGCCCGGTTGTCCTTTGGGCCAAGTTCGGTATGGGGACGGCAGGAGCTTCGTTCTCCTCAGCTTACAGCAGTGCGGTTTTTTTGTACCTTCTCTGCTTCTCTGGAGGAGATGCATTCTCTCACAGGGACTCTATGCCACAACGGTTGCTGAACTTCCAGACTCAGTTCTTTCATCCTATACCAGATCTGCCATGCTGCACGCCGCACGGCGGTGATCTGGGCTACCTTCCTCACTATCCGCAAGCTCCTGTGGCTTCGGATTTGGAAGGCAGATGCCTCTATGGAGGTTCCCTGCTGGGCTCCCCCTTGGTGGGACCAGTTTCCTTGGAACCAACTGAGTGAAATTAAGGAAGCTCTTGGCGGGGAGTATTCTTCCTTGCCACAAACCTAAATCAGGGAACCTGTCCAGGACAGGAATCAGTTGAGGTTTCGGTGGTTTCCGTTCCTCCATCTGGTCGTCCTCTAGCTCAGCCTAGGTTCATAGAACCAAATAGCTCGAAGCTGCGTCTTCAGAAGGCCGCAGGAGATGCTGTCACTGAGTCAGCTTCCTCCGAGCTATTTAGCCACGCCAACAACCTCCTTGGTCGGTGGCAGGCTCTCTCCACGTGGCGACGTAGGGTTCTAACACGTCTCCGTTCAGTGGGGGCGAGATTATATCTCCCTTGGCTACAAGATGGACTTCGGTCCACCCGCCAAACAGATTTTCTCTGTCATCTCCTCCCTGCTCCAAGGCCGCCGCCTTCTCACAGGCCGTGGCATTTCTGGCAGGCCAATGGAGTAATTGTACCGGTTCCCGTCTGGGAACGGTTCTGAGATTTTTGCTTAAATCATGGCGGCTCAACATCCTTCAGTGGACAAGGGACTCCTAGTCCACCGTATCCGCAGTCCACATCCTAGATGTGAAAACTACGGGGCAGGCTATTTCAGCTGTCCTACCGTGGTCCACAATCCTCAGGTTGTGCGGTAGACACACTGGTTCATGTTTGATCCCAGCTTTGTCTCTTTACGAATTTCACCCTCTACCTCTTGTCCAGAGTCCTGCGCAAGATCGGTAAAGGGGGCCGTCTGGTCATTCTTCCAGACTGACCTAAGCAGGCCTCGTACTCTGACCTGCTCCTTCTGTCCGTTGGGTTGCCTTCGCATCTTCCGGACCGTTCAGACCTTTTCTCAAGAGGTCCGTTTTTTCCCCGTCAGAATTCTGGATTCTCAGATTGACGGCGTAGCTCTTGAGTCCTGGATCTTAGCGACTTCTGATATCCTTCCTGAAGTCATCTCCACTTTGACTCGAGCTCCAAAGTGTCCTTTGACCTTTTTTGGCCTTGCCGACCCTCCTGTCCCTTCCACAGTCCGGTCTACAGCTAGGACTATCCCTCATTAAGGGACAGGTCTCTGCTCTGTCAGTATGTGCCAGCGGCGTATCGTCCGGCTGGCTCCGGTGCGCTCCTTTTAAGGGCGCATCTCACATCATTCCGCCTTCCGGCGGCCTATGGAGACCTCGGACCTTAATCCGGTCCTCACGGTTCCCGGAAACCCCCCTTTGCGCCGTCTTCGGGAGGTTTCTTTGTTGTGTCTTTCACAGAAAGTAGTCTTTCTAGTGGCTATAATTTCCCGCCAGAGAGTTCTGGCTGCGCTCCCTCGGAGTCACCCCCTTTTTTTAGTCTTTTGCATCAAGACAAGGTGGTCTTCATCCAACTCCGGACTTTTTCCCTAAGGCGGTTACTGCTTCCACCTTATCCGGGGCAATTTTCCTGCCTTCCTTTTGTCCGGCTCCTGTTCATCGCTTGAGGAAGCGTTGCATATCCGAGATCTGGTGCGGGCGCTCCGGATCTACGTGTCTCGCACCGCCGTTATTAGGCGGTGCACCTCTCTGGTGCTGACTGTTCGTCAGCGTAGCGGTCTCTCGGCATCTAAGCCGACCCTGATCGTTGGCTTAGGTCAGCCATTTCTGAGACTTACAAGTGTACTCAAGTGCCTTCCCCACCGGGGATCAGAGCACATTTGGTCAGACCTGTCGGCGCCTTTTTTTTTTTTTTCTTGGGCTTCAGGCACCAGGTTACGGCTCAGTAGGTCTGTCAGTCTGCAGCTCGAATTAGTCTGCATACTTTTTCGAAGCACTACCCAAGGCATGCTCATGCTCTGGCAGACGTGGGCTCGGCAGACGCATTTTTCTAGCGTCTGTCGCCCATTTGTGAAGTTAGGTTTGCCTGCTTCTCAATTGTCTGTTTATTCCCACCCATGGACTGCTTTTGAATGTCCCATGGTTTGGGTCTCCCATAAGGAACGATAAAGAAAAAGAGAATTTTGTTTACTTACCGTAAATTCTTTCTTTTTCTTATAGTTCCGTCATGGGAGACCCAGCACCCTCCCTATTGCCTATTGGCAGGTTTCTTGTTCCGTGTGTCTTCACCGGCTGTTATTGTTGTAGACTGAGGTTCCGGTTCCTCCGGATTTTACTCTGTCTCTTCTTGTGGGTGGATGTCCTCCTTCAGCTTTTGCACTAAACTGGCTAGATCTGGCTAGCAGGGGGTGTATATGCTAGGAGGGAGGAGCTACACGTTTTTGAGTGTAGTAACTTTGTGTGTCCTCCGGGGGCAGTAGCATACACCCATGGTTTGGGTCTCCCGTGACGGAACTATAAGAAAAAGAATTTACGGTAAGTAAACAAAATTCTCTTTTTTCAGGATCTGAGGCTCAGTGATGGCTTATTTTTTGCGTCTCGACCTGACGTTTTTAACGGTATCATTTTTGCGCAGATGCTACGTTTTGATCGCCTGTTATTGCATTTTGCGCAAAATTTGCGGCGACCAAAAAACGTAATTTTGGCGTTTGGAATTTTTTTGCCGCTACGCCGTTTACTGATCAGATTCATTGATTTTATATTTTGATCGGGCATTTCTGAACGTGGCGATACCAAATGTGTGTATTTTTTATTTTTTTAATCCTTTAGTTTTCAATGGGGTGAAAGGGGGGTGATTTGAACTTTTTAGGGTTTTTTTTTTAATTTTTTAAAACTTTTTTTTTTTTTTTTACTTTTTTTTTTTTTTTATTTATTTTACTAGTCCCCCTAGGGGGCTATAGCGATCAGCAATCAGATCGCTCTGCACTATCTGCAGATCTCAGCTACAGAGCTGAGAACTGCAGATTTGCTGCTTCAGTTTCAATGCCGGCTGTATTCCGGCATTGAAAGGAAGTGAGTCATGTTAGCTACAGGCGTCATCCCATGACCCTGTGCTACCATGGCAACCGCCGAACGTCACGTGATCATGTCACGTGACTTCCGGTGGGGGCAGGGTAAGTGACTGTCATGGCGGC
Source organism: Anomaloglossus baeobatrachus (assembly GCF_048569485.1). Lineage (NCBI taxonomy): Eukaryota > Metazoa > Chordata > Amphibia > Anura > Aromobatidae > Anomaloglossus > Anomaloglossus baeobatrachus. Next base: position 253,594,427 of record NC_134354.1, on the reverse strand, counting down.
GCCCATATACATATCGCTGCCAAGATTTTGGCAGCGAAATGTAAGGGGTTTATGGCCGCGGGTGGAAGCGATTCCACCCGTGGCTAGCAGGCATACATGTCAGCTGTTGATAACCGCTGATATGTGCGCGGATCGCCGCCGCCTGCCGGCGGCAGGGGGCGGGGCTTACCGGCACACGATCCATGACGTACCCAGTACGTCATGGGTCGTTAAGGGGTTAAAGAACAATAAGTATGGGCTGTCTGATATCGGATATGATGATGCCGGATACTGCTGTTTTTGACATCTATCGGGGGCCCCATACATATTAGACTGTCGGCTGAACCTGTCGATATCTGCGTGTTTGGATGACTTCATTTATTCTTTGCTGCCCATAAATATAATCACCTATAGAAATTATTTTGAGATCTTGCTGATTGCTTGGGATCCCCTCTTGAAGATTAGGGTGCGTCATTGTGAATGGCACTTTGCTGTGCCCCATCTGAGTAGAGTGTAAGTTGAGCATGTTCCCCACTGCTTCATTCATCGTGTATGGAACAGCAAGAGATGGCCGAACCACATTCAGTCCAGCCATAGCATGTGAGCTCAGCCAAAGAAAGGATTTGCCTGCAGACACAGTGCTTTACAAGGAAGGTTGTCAATTGAAACAAGCAAAGGTTCTTACGTTTAAGGCTATTCATGTACACATTTATGTTTCGAGTACAAACCCAATGCCTGAACCAACCATTAGTTTTCTGATCTAAACTAACAGACTCATATTTTGCCATTTGAGACTGTTTGGTTCAGGAGACTTGCAGTTGTTCCTGGCATTGTGGATCAAACGTGGACTGCATAATACAGTTGTAGCCATAAGATGAGAATTCTAAAATGTAGTTGTTGCACCATGACCTACATTATTAGTTTTTTTTCCCCAAGCAGCTGCATGAATGGGGCTGTAACATAAAGTCCTGCACTTGTTGCAGCTTCTTCAAAAATAAGTTTTTAGCTCTGCAGATTAATTCTGATCTTTAGTGACTTAAATTTTACCTTGTTTTTCTTTCTTGTTCCAGGCCCTTCCTGCTATCGCTGCATACTTAAAAACACCCCGCTGTAAGAAAACGCCTGTTAATGGCAAAGCAGCTTTTTGGTCCAACAAATAATCTTACACAACACGGATGGATGTCCACTGATATTCTTACAAATGGGAAGGAAAATAATGTTTTTTCAATGTTTCTATTGAACATTTTGTCAATAACAATTTTTTTTTTATGAAATCCAAGTCCATATATACTCCTATATTAATAAAGTTTGATTTTGTTGTAATGGGATCATTCCCCAGAGTGGTGTGTGTTCCTGTTTTTTTTGTAATCTAGTTCTCCTTTTTATTCCTCTAAACGACTGTCTTGAAGATAAATGTTTAATGCAAGGTTAAATAGGTTATGTTGATGAAATTATATTTGTATTTATTGAACGACCCGTCAATTAGGCCCGTTTCACACGTCAGTGAAAAACAGTGACGTTTTTCACTGGCGTGTAAAACACGCATATGTCCCTGCGTGTGCCGAAAATCACGGCACACGTGGGTTGTCTAAGTGCAATCCGGGCTCCGTTCTCCGTGGCCCGTGATTGCACTTAGAGATTCACTCACCTGCGCCCGCTCCCGCTGTCCATGGTGCTGATCGCTCCCGCGACGCGCATCCGGCCGGCGGTGACCCCCGCAGCAGCTGCTTCCGGGTCGGCTGTGTCGCGCATAATGAATATGCGCGACAGTAATCAGCCGGCACAGAAGGAGCAGGGAGAACGGGCTGCAGAGAGCGCGCCTGAAGCCGGGTGAGTTAAAATGTTTTTTTATTTTAAAAGTACGTTTTTTTCTGGCACGTGTTTCACGGACCACACCACTGCGTGGTCCATGGGACATCAGTGATGCCAGAAAAAAATGGACATGTCTCCGTGCAGCAATCACGCACACGCGGGTACGCTGCACGGAGACACGTGCAGTGACAAATCACTGACGTGTGAGCAGACCCATTCATTATAATGGGTCTGCGTATGTCAGTGATTCTGGTACGTTTAAAAAAAAGCACAAACGTACCAGAATCACTGACGTGTGAAAGGGGCCTTAAGCTGTTAAGAATTGGGAGAAGGCAGAAGAATATTCCTCCTCGACTTTTCTCTGGCAAAGTCCATCTGAGCAGGAGCCAAAAGGATACTATTTTTGTATATGCCACACTAAGAGATACTGTGTTTCCTCCAAAATAAGACACTGTTCTATATTGTTTTTTGGCCCAAAAAATGCGTTAGGGATTATTTTTGGGGTTGTATTTATTCTCAAGGGAAAGACAGGTTTGGGTTAAGTATACCCCTTCCCCCCCCAAAAAAAAAAAGCAGACCCCATTTTCTCAGGAGAATCATACTTACCAGACCCTGGACATGTGTGTTGTTCCCATGTCCTCCTCCGATCTTCGACCGGCATCTTCTGCTTCTGGCCAACACACACGCACACACAATCCGGTGATACCTATTGCTTCTGGCCAGCAGGGAAACCTGGCAGACACTGGAATACCTTGGCTCGTTATAGAAAATCAGGCGGAGCCCACTCCATTTTTTTTTTATTATTATTATTATTATTTAAATAATTTAAAAAAATTACTTGTGATTCCTTCTATTTTTGATAACTAGCCAAGGTAAAGCTGACAGTTGCAGTTATTATAAAACACAAAAAAGACCTTGCGTCATTTGTTTTTTTTAAAACATTATTCCATATCCACTTTTTGTTTGCAGGGTAATTATCCCCATCTTGTTTCCTTCTGCAGCCTCCTAGCCCTTACAACAACCATTTTACAGCAAATTCGGGTCTCTGTTGACTTAGGCCGGGTACACATATCCGGCTTTTTGCCGGTTTGACAGATGCGGCGCACGCCAGTACAGTAGGCTTACATTACAGTGGCAGCGCCGAACGTCCGGGTCACATGCTCCGGTCACATGAAAGCATGTGACCGGTGCTTGTTGTGCTGCCAGTGTACTGTATACACTGTACTGGCGTGCGCCGCATCCGTCAAACCAGCGAAAAGCCGGATATCTGTTCCCGGCCTTAAATGGAGTCCAGGGTCAAGTAGCGGTCAGTTGTGCAAGGGGTTGGACATGATAATGTACTGCCTCCAGTAGACCGCTGATGTCATGGTGGAGGGTCCGAGCGGCGATGTGGTTGTATCGGGCGCAAAAGACAGGCTTTTGTAATGGGGTAAAAATAATATTTAAAAAGGGAGAAAGAAAATAAAGAATTTGTGACGCCAGTTGGACTGTTTGGCTTTGGTATGGCAGCGCACTGCTGGAGGTCCCCAAGAGTTAGGTGGGGGATGCACAGTGCAAGTGGGTTGTCTTCTCGCCCCCCTCCCCAACTAGGGCTGGTTTCTGGGAATGTTGACCTAGGGATGGCACAGCGGAGAATAATTCAGACAGAGACAGGACAGGGAGCTTTTCACCTTTTTACTGGAGCTCAGTAGACCTTTTCTCACAGCATACAATGATGGTGGTTCTTCCTGCCCTGATGAGAGTTGGCTTCTCTGCTGTATGGTGGTAATGTACGCCTCCTCTGCTACTATTTCCATACCTGGGAATAGGTATCTTGGTATCCTGAAATTTCCAAGACAAGAACAATCTGGATTTTTAATCCCTTCTGGTGAACAGGTGACTGTAATACTGAAGGAAAACACTATTTCTTCAAGAAGTTTCCAGACTCACACGTGCCACTGTGCTCCCAGGAAACTCACTGCTTCTCATAAAAAGGTAATAGCAGTCTCTCAATTTGCCACTGACTTTGAAAGTACTGGTGGCCTAGGGACCTATACACCCTGCCAATGTGTAGCTGGCCCTCCAGAGGTTTTAGCAGTCACCTCAGGACTGGGCCGTCTCCATATTACACTCCTCTCTTCACCCCACACTGCCACAGACTCTGACTTTACCTCAAAACTATGCTCCACCCCTATCTCCTTTTAGGGCTCACTCGCAAACGTTTTTCTCTCAACCGACAACCCTAGTAAGGGAATGTGGGCAAATGTGTGTTTTGTGGTGAACAGCAGAGAAAACCATATAAGGCTCACTAAGCCTAACAATACATGTTATACAGATGGAAATACACATGTAGTTATTATCTGTGACGACTAGGCACAGGGCACCACAATAACCCTGGAGGTCCCTTCCAACTCTAACATTCTATTATTCTAAGGATAACCTTGTTTCGCACATTTCCTGGCATATACAACTTGGTTATAGTGAGAATAACTATAAACATTGTTTTTTCAATTTTCCAAACTTTGCCACTATCGAGTTCTTCAACTTTTATATTTATGGTATTTTTCTATTTTTTAGCTTTTAAAAATGTCAGAATTACGAGAGCAATACTGCCTGTAATTCAGACGTACAATTGTCCTGAGCATCACAAAATTTTGGACAAGAAGGAGTTTAACATGTATTATGTGTACAGAAATTAAGAAGATAGAAACTTAAGGGCATGGTTATGCTCATGCACTGAACAGATGCCTTGGACTGGAGCTTCTGCTATCCTGAACACCATCCAGAGAGTTTTATCCCTTCTCTGACCACCTGTGGACTAAAACGCTCTTTTAAGAAAAGTGAGTAATTGCAGGTTATCAATTTTTGGCACCGAGCTGTTAAGACACTGAAGAACTCTTGCTGAGTCCATGTAGGAGAGTAAGCGGCATCCATCTTAGTGTGTCGACCCGCAGTTGAGGAGAGATAAGGAGTGTGTGCTGCAGAGGGAATTATTGGTGGAGGCTTCTACAAACTACTGTCTCCTAGCTGATTACACCCGCATGCACTGGAATCAGACTCATGACAAAGTGCAGGCATTCATGTCTCATTAAGGCTAAGTTCACACATCAGTTTTTTCCAATCAGGCACAATCCGGTTTGTGCCTGATGCAATGGATCCGTCTCAGATTGTGTAAAAACTGATACGACGGATCCGGTAAAAAAACATTTGTTTTGTTTTAATGCTGAGAGAGAGAGACTCCATCACCGCACAAACACCGGCACTACCACCCCCATGATCACCGCACACCCCTGCACTACCGCCCCCATCATCATCGCACACCCCTGCACTGTTGCCCCCATCATCACCGCACACCCCTGCACTACCGCACGCATCATCACCGCACACCCCTGCACTGTTGCCCCCATCATCGCCGCACACCCCTGCACTACCGCACGCATCATCACCGCATGCGCAGGCACTACCGCACGTATCATCCCCGCACGCGCAGACACTACCGCACGCATCATCCCCGCACACGCAGGCACTACCACACGCATCATCACCGCACACCCCTGCACTACCGCACGCATCATCCCCACACACGCAGGCACTACCGCACGCATCATCCACGCACACGCAGGCACTACCGCACGCATCATCACCGCACACACCCCGGCACTACCGCACGCATCATCACCGCACACACAGGCACTACCGCACGCATCATCCGGTAAAAAAACATTTGTTTTTTTTAATGCTCAGAGAGAGAGACTCCATCATCACCGCACAAACACCGGCACTACCACCCCCATCATCACCGCACACCCCTGCACTTCTGCCCCCATCATCACCGCACACCCCTGCACTACCGCACGCATCATCACCGCACACTCCTGCACTACCGCACGCATCATCACCGCACACCCCTGCACTACCGCACGCATCATCACTTTATACCCCTGCACTGCCGCCGCATCATCACCGCACACCCCTTCACTACCGCACATATCATGACCGCACGCGCAGGCACCGCACGCATCATCATCGCACACCCCTGCACTACTGCACGCATCATCCCCACACCACACACGCAGGCACTACCGCACGCATCATCCACGCACACGCAGGCACTACTGCACGCATCATCACCGCACACCCCGGCACTACCACACGCATCATCACCGCACACACAGGCACTACCGTACGCATCATCACCGCACACACAGGCACTACCGCACGCATCATCACCGCACACGCAGGCACTACTGCACCCATCATCACCGCACACGCAGGCACTATCGCACGCATCATCACCGCAGACGCCTCAGCACTACCGCATTTATCATCACCGCACACACACCGGCACTACCTCAGTAACGTCCCCGCTGACAGTGCGACTCCCTTAAGTTGCTGCGTGGAGCTGATAGAGAACGGCGGTGTTCTGCTGCTCCTGTCCGCTTCATGTAGCAGAGCTGAAATCGTCGTGGGACCTCTGTGGATTACGTCGGACCTGCAGGGGTATTTCGGCATTTTAATAAAATGGTGAAAGAGGCTGTTTTTTGTCTTTTATTCCAAATAAAGTTTGTTTTGGGTATATGTGTTTATTTACTTTCACTTACAGGTTAATCATTGGGGGTGTCTCATAGACACCTGCCATGATTAACCCCTTATTACCCCGATTGCCACCGCACCAGGGCAATTTGGGATGAGCCAGGTAGAGTCCCGGGACTGTTGCATCTAATGGATGCGGCAATTCCGGGCGGCTGCTGGCTGATATTGTTAGGGTGGTGGGCTCCCCATAACATGGAGCTCCCCATCCTGAGAATACCAGCCTTGTGGCTTTATCTTGGCTGGTATAAAAATTGGGGGGGACCGGACGCCGTTTTTTTTTTTAATTTATTTTTTTTTTACTGCAAGATATAGACCCGCCCACCGGCGGCTGTGATTGGTTGCAGTGAGAATGCTGTCACTTAGCGTGGGGGCGTGCCTGACTGCAACCAATCATAGGCGCCGGTGGGCGGGGAAAGCAGTGAATACGAGATTGAATAATGGGCGGCCGACATTTTCAAATCAGGAGAAGCCGCCAGAGGTTTGTGACAGCCGTGCAGCACCGCACCCATGATCGGTGAGTGAGTGAATGAGTCAGTGAGTGAGTCAGTCAGTCAGTCAGTGACTAAGTGATTGATTGATTTTCGGACAAGTATTGAATTTATATCACTTCTGGGCATGCTCAGAAGTAAAAAACAGATACGGTACATGCTTCCGGCGTTTGACGCATGCCACCATATCCAGTGCGCATAGACTGTCATTATACACCATGCCGCACAGCGCTGTGCAGTTTTTTGCCGCTGGCAAAAAACGTTCCTCTCTGTGTCCTGTACGGCTGCTGGAGTGACGATTTTTGACGCATCCGGCAAAAACCGGATCAAACGCAAGTACATGCGGCACAATCCGGCGCTAAGAAAAGTCTGTGAGGAAAAACTGCACCCGGCGGCAAAAAAACCAAACGGATGCGTTTTTCCCGCAAAGCGCCGGATTGTGCCGCACAGCAAAAACCTGATTTGTGAACATACCCTTTCCCCGGTGACGACCTGCGGGCTTGAGAGGCTGCTTCTGGGTCTTAATGCCATCAGGCTGCTACATCTGTGGCCACATTCTTTCTAATCCCTGTAACATGAGTCTACAGTACAGTAATCAGACAGGGGCTAGGGACACGGCTTTATGGACCTGAAGTAGGGGTCCTGACACTTATAAAGGGTGGAAGCCACGGGTGAAGGAGTTTGCAGTGCCAGAGACCCTTCCCTCACAAAGTGAACAGGTGCCATTTTCTGCACACAGAAACATTGGCTCCATGCAGTCACGCCTCACGAGCCATAGCAATTATCTTTTGCACATTTGGTGCACTGAAGTACACAAACACTATCCATGTACCATACGCACACTGGGACAAATTATTGCGCCTCCTATAGGTGACCAGTGGTTTTGCCAGTGCTATTTCTTTAATGTTCTCATCACTCTCCTAAAGGTGCCAATTTTTATTTACTGAAGATCTGATCGCTGAATCCATTGGGCCAAAATTAAATATAAATCGTCTTAGTTTTGGGTCATCCTGATAGGTGGATTTTTTCTAATCAAGAGTCTCACAGGAGACTGCCACAGATTTTTCAAAAGCCATCATTCAGAGTCAAGACCTGTAGAAGCACTGGGAAGCACAAAGCGGCCATCGTCCAGGCGTCCACAGCATCCTCCCACAAACCTTCAGCCCAATTCTTGCTTTTATGAGGCTTGAATAAAAGATTTTTTTAATTTAGCTAAGGGTCCTTCTCATAAGCTGCTTATGGACTGTCTGTATGGATCGCTGTATTTTTGAGGGATGAGCACCACCATGAGTGTTAGCTTTGCGGCAATACCTATTCAACCCTACATTATAAATTATGTGAATCTAGTACTCTTTCAGCATCATTTTATAGACCATCTTATGCATAAATTTGACTTTTAAGTATTTAGCATATGATTAGCTATGTAGATTCTTTTCATGTTACTGCATTATTACTGTTTTTCTCCTTTTGCTTGTATGCTACAAATTACAAAGTTTTTTCAGGTTTACTAATAGCTCAGTGTTTTCTTAGGTTGATTTCCAGGCAAAAGGTCAGTGATTCGAATCATAGAGCAGCCATGAAGATGTTTTCCCAATAAAAGAGAAACTGTACCATCCAGTTCATCGATGTCAGTCTCTCAGCCCAGGAAATTGCCAAACTGCATCATATAAGGGCTATGACAGTTGGAAGAATACAAAATGAAGTCCATCAATCCATTCAAAAGCCAATAGGTCGTCCAGGCAAAATATCAGAGTTAACCAGTCTGCTTATCACAAAGTTTTTCAGTTCTGGCGTGATGAACACTGATAATAATATTATTTATTCACTTATATAGTGCCATTAATTCCATAGCGCTTTACATACATTGGCAACGGAGGTGGCTCATATGCTTTGTAATAGTGAGATCACAAATGTCCATGGAAACACCATGAGACACACATTACAGAAGTTTGGAATAGTGGCCTGAAAAAATGTGAAGAAGCCACAACTTCAATGTCCTGATAAGGAGTTTGCAAAGATATACATAAAGTGGACAGTAAACAATTGGAAAAAGGTAATTTGTAGCGATGAGATGAGAGTTAATAGACTAGGCTCTAATGGGTGCAAATGGGTCTGGAAGAAAGAAGAGAAAAAGGGACTAACAGATCAAGAAATTAAAGGAACTATCAAGTTTGGTGGAGGAAGGCAAAAGCATTAGATAGTTGACTAGGACCGATGGTGGTCTCATTGCTGAGCTTACATGTAAGTATCCTACACGACAAGTTACTTTGTACACTCGAGTACTATGGCTATGAAAAGGACAACATGGTCCTCTAGCAGGATAACGACCTGAAGCATACATCGAGATTGGCGAAGAAATAGTTCAATCACAATGAAGTAGAGGTGCAGGATTGGCCCCCACAGTCTCCAGACTTCAACCCAATGTAATACTTGTGGGTAGAGTTGAAGAAAAAGCTGCATATATACCCAAGTGAGTTGAACAGTATGCACCAACAGTAGAGATTTGCGATCAGATTTCGGTTTCTGGATTTTTGAAAAACTTCTGTCTGTCACAGTTGAAGTGTACCTATGATAAGAATTACAGACTTCTCCAATCTTTGTAGGTGGAAAAACTTGAAAAATCGGCATTGTGTTGAATGCATAATTTCCCAACTGTGCACTGATAAGCAAAAGGGTAACAATGTTTTGAACTTTTGACTTTCAGGCTCCATGTCTGAGCATCCACTACAGCTTTGAACATGAGATTACCTTCATTTTTTGACAATCATCTTGGCTACCTCATACTTAGATTTGACTTGAAATTATTTGGCATATGATTAGTTATGCAGATTCTTGTCATGTAACTTTTCTGCTCAACCACCACAACCTCTTCATATAAGAGACCACTGCCCCTCCCCCATACATTTCCTTCCCACCATCACCGAAGGAGAGCTTGCACATCTTCTCTCAAAAGCGCACCTCACCACCTGTGCACTTGACCCCATCCCACCTCCTCCCCAACCGCACCACTATCCTTATTCCTGCCTTAACCCATCTCTTCAACCTATCTTTAACAACTGGTACCTTTCCTTCTGCCTTTAAACATGCAACAGTCACAACCATCCTAAAGAAACCTTCCCTAGATCCAACCTCTACTACCAGCTATTGTCCAATATCACTACTCCCGTTTGCCTCAAAACTCCTGGAACAGCACGTCCATGCTGAACTTTCCTCCCACCTCTCCTCTAACTCTCACTTTGACAACCTACAGTCCGGCTTCCATCCACATCATTCCACTGAAACTGCCCTGACCAAAATCACAAATGACTTACTTACTGCCAAAGCTAACCACTACTTCTCTATACTCCTACTTCTAGATCTGTCCTCAGCCTTTGACACTGTCGACCACTCCCTCCTACTACAGATCCTCTCTTCCCTTGGTGTCAGAGACCTCGCCCTCTCTTGGATCTCTTCATACCTCTCCAACCGCACTTTTAGTGTCTCTCACTCCCACACAACCTCTTCATCCCGCCATCTCTCTGTTGGCGTCCCTCAAGGCTCTGTCCTGGGACCCTTACTCTTTTCGATCCATACATTTGGCCTGGGACAACTCATAAAGTCCCATGGCTTCCAGTACCACCTATATGCCGATGACACTCAGATCTACCTCTCTAACCCAGATGTCACATCTTTGCTGTCCAGAATCCCAGAGTGCCTATCGACTATATCTTCCCTTTTCTCCTCTCGATTCCTAAAGCTCAATGTGGCCAAAACTGAACTGATCATCTTTCCTCCATCTCACCTACACTCTCTACCTGATCTAGAGAGGGGAGCCAGCGCGATTTGAAAATGGCATGCATCATATAAAAAGTGCAAATTCACAGATTTATTCCAACTGTACTATAATATAAATTGAGATTTTTAGCAAATATTTGATCAATTCTTTGAGCCACCCCTGCCAACGTCACGGCAAATCTCAATAGGGGGGTCCTACTCTATATTCTGTATTTCATGTGCCATGCGGCCTCCTAGATAAAGTTAAAAGCAGAACCATAATGGAGCACACATACCTGTAACCTGAATATAACTGCTTCTATGTTGCAAAAGAGGCAATTGTGGATAGAGGCCAGCCCAGGTCCCAGCATGTGGAGAAAGCTCTACACATACCAGGACTATATCAGAACTGACCCTCCCAGTGCCAGACAGCAACCATTGATAAAGGCGGACCAGATCCAAGTATGGTGCTTAATTAGGAATGCCTGTGGAAAGGGTGAGGAAACTGAATGTGAACCGCTATCAACAGGAGGAATACATTGCAAACCAAGATCAGGAGTGCATAGCATGGTGGTGACCAGCCACCAGACATTTGTAGCATAACTACAGCCAAACAGAGAGAGAGGAGAGCCAGCACGATCTGAAAATGGCATGCATCATATAAAAAGTGCAAATTCACAGATTTATTCCAACTGTACTAAATATAAATTGAGATTTTTAGCAAAATCTAATTGCCTCTGTTGCAACATGGAAGCGGCAATATACAGGTTACAGGTATGTGTGCTCCATTATGGTTCTGCTTTTAACTTTATCTAGGCGGCCGCATGGCACATGAAATACATAATATAGTGCAGGACCCCCCTATTGAGATTTGCCGTGACGTTGGCAGGGGTGGCTCAAAGAATTGATCAATTATTTGCTAAAATCTCATTTTTTTATTATAGTACAGTTGGAATAAATTTGTGAATTTGCACTTTTTATATGATGTGTGCCATTTTCAGATCATGCTGGCTCCTTTTTCTCTCTACCTGATCTATCTATTACAATAAATAACATCACGCTCTCCCCAGTACCCAAAGTTCGGTGCCTCAGAGTGACCTTCGACTCTGCCTTGTCCTTCATACCACACATTCAATCCCTCACCACCTCCTGTTATCTTCAACTCAAAAATATTTCCAGAATCTATCCTTTCCTCAATTCTCAATCTGCAAAAATGCTAGTGCATGCTCTCATAATCTCCCTCCTCGATTACTGCAACATCCTCCTCTGCAGTCTCCCTGCTAACACGCTCGCCCCTCTCCAGTCCATCCTTAATTCTGCTGCCCGAATGATCCACCTCTCTCCTCAATACCACTCCGCATCTCCTCTCTGCAAATCCCTCCATTCGCTCCCAATCTTCCATTGTATCCAATTCAAACTACTAACACTGACCTACAAAGCCATCCATAATCTGTCTCCTCTGTATATCTCTGAACCAATCTCTTGCTACACTCCAAAACGTAATCTCCGGTCCTCCCAAGATCTCCTTCTCTCCTCCTCTCTCATTCGCTCCTCATGCAACTGACTCCAAGACTTCTCCCGAGCATCCCCAGTCTTCTGGAACTCGTTGCCTCAACACGTCAGACTATCTACTACACTTGCAAACTTCAAACGGAACTTGAAAACTCATCTGTTCAGAAATGCCTATAATCTTCAATGACCCCACTGCCCCACCACCGTGCGGAGCTGCTGCCCCACTACGGCACGGAGCTGCCACCCCACCACCGTGCGGAGCTGCCGCCCAATCTACACCCCACCTACTGTCTCCTCATCACAAGGTCTATCAGTGACAAACAAGGTAGTGGAGGCGGCTCAAATGCTTTGTAATAGTGAGATCACTGACATCCATGCAAGCACCTTGCAATGCACGTGACACAAGTGTGGAATGGTGGCTCAAAAACTCGACTCCAATGTTGTCAAGAAGCGTTGGCTCAAGTTTGCAATAAAGTATAAAAAGTGGACAGTAGAAGGTTGGAAACGGGTGATTTGAAGCTATGAGGCAAAAGTCAATAGACTAGGCTCTGATGAGTGCAAATGGGATTGGAAGAAACAAGGGCAAAAGGGACTAACAAATCGAGAAATTGAAGGAATTGTCAAGTTTGGTGGAGGAAGCCTGCTGATATGGTGTTCTTTCACAGCTAAAAGCATTAGATACTTGACCAGGATCGATGTTGGTCTCAGTGCTGAGCTATATGTAAGTACCCTACAAGAGAGTTACTTTGTACACTCGAGTACTATGGATATGAAAAGGATGACATAGTGTTCCAGCAGACTGATGTCCAGAAGCATATGTCAAGCTTGGCAAAGAAATAGTTCAATGACAATGAAGTAGAAGTGCTGGATTGGCACCCATAGTCCTCAGACCTCAACCCAATTAAACACTTGTGGGAAAAGTTGAAGAAAAAGCTGCCTATCCAAGTGAGTCAACCAGTATGCACCACCATTGGGAACATGTAGAAGAGATCTGAGATGAGATTTTGATTGAGACATGCTTGAATCTGATCAAGAGCATACCCAGAAGGATTTAGGAAGTGTTGAAAGCCAAAGACAGATTTAAGAAATGCTTTTCAAGAGCAAAACAGTAACAATGCAGTGACATGACAAGAATCTGCATTACTAATCATATCATATGCTAAATAGTTACAAGTCAAATTTAATGAGCTAGCCAAGATGGTTGTCTATAAAATGAAGATGGTCTCACGTACCAAGCTGTAGTGGATGGTGAGATATAGAGTCTGTAAATCAAAAGTTAAAAACATTATTAGCCTTTTGCTCATCAGTGTACAATATGTCTTGGAACGTGAGGGGCCCTGACTCCTCTGGTAAGAAGGAGAAGGTATTCTCACAAGTTAAGAAGCACCAACCACATACAATCATGGACAAAAGTGTTGGCACCCTGGAAATTGTACACAAAAAAATGAAGTATATCTCCTAGAAGATTATTGAAATAATACAAGTTTTGTTATAGACATGTTTATTTCAGCTGTGTATATTGGAGCAACACAAAAATGCCTAATTGGACATAATTTCAGTCAAATCTACAAAAATGGACTGGACAAAATTTTTTGTACTCTCTGCTTAATATTTGGTTAATTTGGTTGCACACCCTTTGGAATAAGTAACTGTAATCAATCATTTCATACACCATAAATAAGCTTCTTACAAAAATGTAAGTTTAGACCACTATTCTTTTGAAAACTGCTCCAGGTCACTCATATTTGAAGGGTGCCTTCTTCCAACAGCAATTGGTGTTCAATGGGACTTAGCTTTCGACTCATACATGGCCACTACAGAACTCTCCAGCGCTTTGTTTGCCTCCATTTGTTTTTGAAGTATGTTTGGGGTTATTTTCCTGCTGGAAGACCATGACCTAGGAAGCAAACCCAGGTTTCTGACACTTTCTAACACATTTCGATTCAAAATCCTTTGGTAATCTTGAGATTCTTTGATACCTTGTATACAGTCAAAGCATGCATTGGCAGAGGCAGCAAAACAACCCCAAAGCATCTTTTAACCTCCACCATATTTGACTGTAGGTACTATGATCTTTTTTTGCAGGCCTCATTCCATTTTTGGTAAACAGTAGAATGATGTGCTTTACCAAAAAGTCTCTGTTAGCCTTGGTGTTCTCCTGAGTCTCCTGCCTCCTGTGTTTAATTTCATTCAAATGTCGTTGTATAGGTTGCGCTTAAGGTACCGTCACACTAAGCGACGCTCCAGCGATCCCACCAGCAAACTGATCTGGCAGGGATCGCTACACGGGTTGCTGGTGAGCTGTCAAACAGGCAGATCTCACCAGCAACTAGTGACCAGCCCACAGCCAGCAGCGACGCGTGGAAGCGCTGCTGCGCTTGGTAACTAAGGTAAATATCGGGAAACCAACCCGATATTTACCTTGGTTACCAGCGCACACCGCTTAGCGCTGGCTCCCTGCACTCCTAGCCAGAGTACACATCAGGTTAATTACCCGATGTGTAGTCTGGCTATGTGTGCAGGGAGCAGGGAGCCGGCACTGGCAGCGTGAGAGTGGCGGAAGCTGGTAACGAAGGTAAATATCGGGTAACCAAGGAAAGGGCTTCTTGATTACCCGATATTTACATTGGTTACCAGCGTCCGCAGAAGCCGGCTCACTGCACATTCAGTTGTTGCTCTCTCGCTGTCACACACAGCGATGTGTGCTTCACAGCGGAAGAGCAACAACTAAAAAAAGGTCCAGGACATTGAGCAACAACCAGCGACCTCACAGCAGGGGCCAGGTTGTTGCTGGATGTCACACACAACAACATCGCTAGCAACATCGCTGTTACGTCACAAAAGTCTTGCCTCAGCAGCGATGTTGCTAGCGATGTTGCTTAGTGAGACGTGGCCTTTACACTGATGCACACTGAGCTTGGAGGACGACAGCTTGAATTTCTTTGAAACTTGATTGGGGCTGCTTATTCACCAGCCTGACTATCTTGCGTTGCAACCTTTTAATAATTGTTCTCTGTTGTTTACGTCAGGGAGATTAGCTACAGTACAATGGGTTGGAAGTTTCTTGATTATGTTGCACACCTTGGACAAAGGAACTTCAAGATCTCTGGAGATAGACTTGTAACCTTGAGATTGTTAATATTTTTTTAAAAATTTGGTCTCTAGTCCTCAAACAGTTCTTTTCTCCTTTTGTTCTCCATGCTTAGTGTGACACACACAAACAGAATGCAAAGATTGAGTCAGCCTCTCCCTTTTTGTGTGGTTTCAAGTGTGATTTTCATATTTCCCACACCTATTACTTGCATCAGGTGAGTTTGAACGAGCATCACATGCTGGAAGCAAAGATGTTTACCCACAAATTTGGAAAGGTGCCAAAAATGTTGTCCTGTCCACTTTTCGGGTCTTGACAAAATAATATCCAATTTGCCTTTTATTCCTCTAGTTTTTTTTATTTTGTTTTATCCCTTACATACAAAGAAAATAAAGTGTACAGCAAAATGTGTAATTGCAATAATTTTCTGGGAGAAATACTTCATTTTCTGTAACAATATCAAGGGTGCCAACACTTTTGGCCTTGACTGTATAATAGGCACTGTAGAGACACATTTCACTATAGATTCAGCTAGGAAGTTGAAGAAATGCTACAATGGTTGGCAATATTTTTTCCACACTAACTACTTCAGAGGAGTTTCATTGCTGGTAGACAAATTGGTTAGGTGGGAAGCTAAAGTTAAACACAGAGATTGAGAAGGCTGTTTAGTTTTACATATGCAGTAATAAATTCTAAAGAGTATGTATTCATGTGTTTATATAACCCTCCCCCAGCTAATTTACAAATATTTAAATGAACAGTGAGCTTTAAAATTATAATTATTAAATACACCATCTAAAAAGACACATCTGCATGTTTTTCTCACTAGCTAACATGAAATCAGAATAAACCTTTCCCGTTTTAGGTCAATTAGGACCCAAAATTATTTATATTTGCCAAATGCCAGACTAGTGAGAGAGAGACTGTTTTAATGCATTTTTATTACTTTTTGCAAAGTCAAAGGTTTACATACACTAACGCTAAAGCTTTACACGCTACGATATCGTTACTGAATTATCGTCGTGATCACGGTGTTTGTGATGCACATGCAGCTTCATTAACGATATCGCAGTGTGCGACACTTATGAGCGACGCTAAACGATCGCAAAAGCGGTCAAAATCGTTTGCCGCGGAGAGGTCGTCCTGAAACAAAAAATCGTTTTCTGTTTATTAGCGATGTTGTTCCTCGTTCCTGCGGCAGCACACATCGCTGTGTGTGACACCGCAGAAGCGACGAGCATCTCCTTACCTGCCTCCACCGGTCCCGCTCATCTCCACCCCTTCACTTCTATTGGACGCCTGCCGTGTGACGTCGCTGTGACGCCGCACAAACCGCTCCCTTAGAAAGGAGGCGGGTCGCCGGCCAGAGCGACGTCGCAGAGCAGGTATGTGCGTGTGACGCTGCCGTAGCAATAATGTTCGCTACGGCAGAGATCACACAATATTGCACGTACGACAGGGGCGGGTGCTATCGCGCTCGTCATCGCTAGCCGATGCTAGCGATGTCGCAGCGTGTAAAGCCCGCTTAAGGGGTACTTTGCACGCTGCGACATCGCTAGCCGATTGTAGCGATGCCGAGCGCGATAGTCCCCGCCCCCGTCGCAGATGCGATATCTTGTGATAGCTGCCGTAGTGAGCTTTATCTCTACGGCAGCTTCACACGCACTTACCTGCCCTGCGACGTCGCTCTGGCCGGCGACCCGCCTCCTTCCTAAGGGGTCGGGTCGTGCAGCGTCAC
This sequence comes from Anomaloglossus baeobatrachus, assembly GCF_048569485.1. NCBI lineage: Eukaryota > Metazoa > Chordata > Amphibia > Anura > Aromobatidae > Anomaloglossus > Anomaloglossus baeobatrachus. The sequence goes on along the minus strand of NC_134354.1, from coordinate 253,577,482 downwards.
AGCGACGTCACACGGCATGCGGCCAATAGAAGCAGAGGGGCGGAGATGAATGGGACGTAAACATCCCGCCCACCTTCTTCCTTCCTCATTGCAGGCGGGATGCAGGTAAGGACATGTTCCTCGCTCCTGTGGCTTCACACACAGCGATGTGTGCTGCCGCAGGAACGAGAAACAATATCGTACCTGTCGCTACAGCGAAATTATGGAAATGACTGACACTATACAGATCACCGATTTTCGCCGCTTTTGCGATCGTTTATAGGTGCTTCTAGGCTTTACACATTGCGACGTCGTTACCGGCGCCGGATGTGCGTCACTTTGGATTTGAACCCTACGAGATCGCAGTAGCGATGTCGCAACGTGCAAAGTACAACTAAGAGTATTATGCCTTTAAACAATATGGAACCACCCATATGATGATGTCATGTCTTTGTAAGCTTCTGATAGGTTTATTGGAAACAATTGAGTTAATTAGAGACACACCTGTGGATGTATTTTAATGCACATCTGTAAATGCACACAAAAACACAGATCTTAATTTTTGGAGACGTCCTGTGGTCTGACGAAACTAAAATTGAACTGTTTGGCCATAGTGACCATCGTTACGTTTGGAGGAAAAATAAGAATCTTTGAAGCCTAAGAACACCATCCCAACTGTGAAACACGGAGGTGGCAGCATCATGTTGTGGGGTTGTTTTGCTGCAGGAGGGACTGGTGCACGTCACAAAATAGATGGCATCATGAGGAAAGAAGATTATGTGGCAATACTGAAGCAACATCTCAAGACTTCAGCTAAGAAGTTAAAGCTTGGGCGGAAATGGGTTTTGCAAATGGACATTGGCCTGAAGCATACTGCCAAACTGGCTACAAAGTGGCTTAAGGATTACACAGTCAATGTTTTGGAGTGGCCATTACAAAGCCCTGATCTCAACCCTATTGAAAATTTATAGGCAAAGCTGAAAAGGCAGGTGCCAGCAAGGCGACCTACAAACAGGGCTCAGTTACACCAGTTCTGTCAGGAGGAAGAATGGGTCCAAATTCCAACCAACTATTGTGAGAAGTTTGTGGAAGGATATCCAAAACATTTGAGACAAGTCATACAGTTTAAGGGCAATTGTACCAAATACTAATGAAATGTATGTAAACTTTTGACTTTCCAGAAAATAATAAAAATGCCTGAAAACATTCTCTATCTCTCACTATTCAGGTATTTGGCAAATATAAATAATTTTGGCTCTTAATTGAAATTTATTTTGTTTCAAGTCAGATAGTGAGAAAAATGTGTATGTGTCTGTCGCGGGCGGAGGAGGGGACGCTGCGCTCTCCCACTGCTCGGGTCCGGCCGCTGCTGCTGCTGTGGCTTCCGCTGCTCGGTGGTGGCTTGAGCAGTGGGCCGGATCCCGGGGACTCGAGCGGCGCTCCTTGCCCGTGAGTGAAAAGGGAGATTGTTTGGATGGTAGGGGATTTGGTGATTGTCCGTGACGCCACCCACGGTTGTGGTGATATTGGTGACACCACCGCTGCTCTAGACGGGGATCGCAGGAGCGTTGACAGGGAGCAGCTTTGTTGTTAGTTCTCCCCTCCGTGGGTAGGGGGTTGGTTGTCCTGGGGCCCGGTGATGGGGTAGGGATGGATGGCAGGCGGGTTACGGGGCCTGGTGAGGTGCAGGGTCGCGGGGGCAGCGCTGTGCCGCACGGCACGGTGGTACTCACTCAGCCAATGATGAGGACACAGTTCTCGGTAAAACACACAGCTGGATGGACGGGTCCCACAGACGGCTGCGGTGTTGTTTCTCCCGGCAGGTTGGTGGTTACTGCCTTTCCCTGCACCTACGTACTGTAAACGGTTCCAATGGGTTCCCACCGGTAACCCGCTCCCCAGCTTGGATATGGGCTGGAGGAGCCCCTTTTGCCCGCAGGCTCTGGCCCTGGGAACTTTAGCCTTGGCGGTGACTGTGTTTCTCTCTCTCGGTTGGACTGTTGCCTTCTGTCGGGACTTGGCTGCTGGGAAACCCAGGAGGTTCCCTTCGCTAACGAATTTGGCAAATTCACGGCGACTCCTAGCCTTGCCGGGGTCCGTAAGCCCTGGCCAGATGGTGCTGGCTGTTCTTTGCGTACCGGTCTGGTAGCGCCGGGCCACCGCCCGTCCACGGTCTTTACGGTAGACTCCGATAGGCCACTCCTGCAGACGGTCACCACCGTCTGCCAACCTTGCTGTACCGCCCGGGCCACACACCCGGACGCTGTCAGTTAGTTGCTCCACTACCACTTTCCTTCCTTCCACTTTCACCTCCCAACTGATCTGCTTACTTTTCCCGCTTCCAGGACTGTGAATTCCTCGGTGGGCGGGGCCAACCGCCTGGCCCACCCCCTGGTGTGAACATCAGCCTCTGGAGGAAGGCAACAAGGGTTTGTGTCTGACTTCGGTGTGCCTGACCGGGAGTGTGGGGTGTGTTGGTGTTGTTCTCTGTGGCCCCTGGCTGGTCCAGGGCGCCACATGTCTTCTTAGATAGAGTATGTAAACTTTTGCTTTCAACTGTATCCAGGTGCTCACATTATATGCATGTGAGACTTTAATTTGATTATGAATAGAGGTGAGCGAACCCGCCAATGTTTGGTTCAGCCGGCCTTAAAAAAGTCTAGTTCGGGACCGGACTTGAACCCGAACATCTTCCTGGATGCCAAACTCCATATAAGCCAATGGGGACCAGAACATTACCTGTAAAATAAAAGGGCGGCTTTGCACGTTGCAACATCGCACGTACAATGTCGGTGGGGTGAAATCGAAAGTGACGCACATCCGGCGTCACTTTCGACATCGTTGTGTGAAAAGCCTAGATGATGCGATTAACGAGCGCAAAAGCGTCGTTATCGTATCATCGTTGCAGGCTCCGACTTTTTCATAATTGCGATGCCGCGACAGGTACGATGTTGTTCCTCGTTCCTGCGGCAGCACATATCGCAGTGTGTAAAGCCGCAGGATCGAGGAACATCTCCTTACCTGCCGGCGGCAGCTACGGAAGGAAGGAGGTGGGCGGGATGTTTACATCCTGCTCATCTCCGCCCCTCCGCGGCTATTGGCCGCCTGCCGTGTGACGTTGCTATGACGCCGCACGACCCGCCCCCTTGAGAAGGAGGCGGGTCGCCGGCCAGAGCGACAGTCGCAGGGCAGGTAAGTGCGTGTGAAGCTGGCGTAGCGATAATTTTCGCTACGCCAGCTATCACAAGATATCGTACCTGCGACGGGGGCGGGGACTATCGTGTGCGACATCGCAGCATCGGCTTGCGATGTCGCAACGTACAAAGCCCGCCAAAGGGTTAAAGCAGGAGAATATACTTATTGAGCCACCTGCACACCTCTAACGCTACTTTGGGTTCTGCTCATCAGTCCTCATATATATACGTTGCTTTCCCCTCCCATCAGCGGCTCTGATTGGCTGCTGGTAGACCACGCACCCACCCTCTCTACCAGCGCCTGTGATTGGTTGGAATCACAGGCGCTGTCTGTGTCCTTTTAGTGGAGTGTAAAATAAAAAAAAATGGCATAGGGTCCCCACTATAGTGATACCAGCACAGGTATAGCCACAGATACAGGCTGCCACACCCAGCCGTGGGCTTATCTTGGCTGTGTATCAAAATAAGAGGAACCGCATGCAACTTTTTTTTTAATTATTTAAATAAATAATAATAAAAAAAAACTATGTGCGGTCCCCCTAATTTTGATACCCAGCCAAGTTAAAGCGAACAGGTATTCTCAGGCTGGGGAATCCCATGATTATTGGGAAATCCCATCCTAAGAATAGCAGTCTGCAGCCGCCCTGGAATTGTCGCATAAGGGGTTACTGACAGCATGTAACTGTCATCAAGCCCAGAATTAGTGATGGGTAGGGGTCTATGAAACCCCCGATCACTAATCCTATAAGTAAAAAGAAATAAACACAAAAACAGAGAAAAATCCTTTATTTGAAATAAAATACAGCACCCTCTTTCCCCTCTTTATTAACCCCAAAAAGACCCATGCAGTTCCGACGAAATTCACACGACATCCCACAATGGTCCTAGCTCAGCTACATCCGACCCTGGAGAGACCGAAAACATGTCTCATCTCTCCAGGCTCCGGGACACACTGACAAGGGGGACCCAGCTGGCAGCCCCACAGCCTCCTTCCCTAGCCGGCACTGTCATTGTTAAAGGGCTGGCGGGGTGTGAGGCATGGCCCTGCACTTTAACAGTGATAGTGCCAGCCAGGGGAGAGGTGCGGGGACGCCCACACTCCAAGATCCCCGGCCGGCACTGTCAGTATTAAAAGGCTGGCAGGGTGTGGGAAATGGCCTGGCACTTTAGCAGAGACAGTGCTGGCCGGGCCAGGAGAGGAGGGTGCGTCATGTAGATGCTGGTGCAGGACACCAAAAAGCCAATGCAAGAGATATGAAGATATTGGTTTGCAATCAGTGTTGTAATTTGAGGTGCAGGTGAAACGGTATAGCGTCCCTAAGTATCAGAGAAAACCATAAATCCACCGAACCCTTCCACTTTTAATGCCTATGTTATATTCTTTTGGTAGCCCAGTCCTTCTCATCAATTGATAGATCTTACCTGATGTTAGTTCATATTCATAGTATGCATGTGTGGCGCCCCTGACCTGGTCAGGCGCCACAGAGTATTGCACCCATGCGGGAGCAATGCTTCCAGGTAATCTCCAAAGGCCAGGATGAGGTGCACACACAAACATATAGTGACCAGGCCTCCCACATCACCAGAGGGGACCCTTGGGTAGCCAGAAGGGGTTAACTTTCAATTCCCAGCTAGGGGTGTGTTCAGGGGCTGGTTGCTAGGAAGCAGGGCAGAGAGAGAGAGGAAGTGAGGAGTCGAAAGGAAGAAGTTGAAGTGTATGGAGGGGGAGCAGAGAAGCTCCCGTGCAGACAGGTCCTGAGGAGTGCTGTAGCTGAAAGCGAAGGAGAACGGAGTACTGTGGGTCGGCCTGAAGAGCATCCAGAGAAAGAGGGGTGGCTGAGTACGGAGATCCCGGTATCCGAGCACACAAGGGGAACTAGGTCCCCAGTACAGGCAGCAGATCATCCAGAGCTGCTTAACCTACAGGTTGGGGGGGTACTTCATGCCCTCACCACGACTACACAGAGCTTGAGCCAAGCAGCACACCAGGCCCATAAGGGGACAGGGCCAGAAGCCATCCCACCAAGGCCACGCTGCCGGCAGACGAGCCAGAGAGAGGGGAGCAGGGTGGTAACAGCTTCCCTGGAGGGGTCCTACCACGCTTCAAGCAAAGGATCCTCCTAAAACAGAAAGAGTGCAAGGAAGGCGAGTGGACAGCTACCCTCAGAACGGCCTCCTGGAATTCCTGGTTCCACCTGGTTATCACAGTGTCGCCCGGGCATCTCACCGTGACCTCCAAACAGTGAGTAAACACGTTAAAAGACTTCTTGGACTGTGTTTGAGTCATTCTGCGACTTGTGGTACTACAAACTCACACCGGGCCCTGGGGCTTGCCTCACTCTCAGGAGGCTACTATATCCGACTGCACCCACCATCAGCCCCAGGCGTCCCCTAACCTGCAGTGGCGGTCCCCACTGACCGCAATACTGAGAGTGGCGTCACGATCAAAACTGAAGATTCCCTACCTGTGACCAGCACCAGCTACGTGGAGTCCCTGAAGGTATGCACCGATACAACACCTGTGGGGCTTCACATCTTCTGGCGTCACGAACAGGATAAGGACTAGACCTGTTCAGACAGGTGACCGTGTGCCTCAGAGGTCCGACCGCAAAAATTGAACCGCCGCCATATTGCCATCTTCAAAAGCGCGCGCTGCAGCCCGCGCGAGGGAGAAGAGCACCGCCCACGAAGAGGTGTGGCCGCCCCAGAATCCCCACAATTCAGAGAGCGTTCTGACCCAGGAAGTGGAAAGGGAGCGCGCAGATTTCTGAAGAAAAATGGACGCTGCAGGAGGTAATGCCCCTGGTCAGGGCGACGCAGCCCAAGCGATGCCAGCCCCTGTCGCGCTGGACGCCGCAGCGCCTGGTGCCGGTGCCGCGGTCGCAGCTGCGCCGGCCGAGGTCGCCCCCATAATGCCAGTGTCCTTGTTGTATGCCCCAGGGGCGCAATGGCTGCCTCAATACGCCGGTAAAATAGACACGCTGACCGGGTTTAAGAAAAAGATCAACACCCTGCTAGACATGCACGCGATGACTGGTAAACAGAGGGCCGCTGTGGTGCTGGGACAATTGACTGGAGCAGCAGAATTGGAAGCTGAGTCCTGGGCCAATGATGACCGGAGCTCTGTTGAGACCATCTTTGCCAAACTAGCAGCTGCTTTTGAACACCGCACGGAGGGAGAGCTGAGAACGGACTTCTATCACTGCCGTCAGAAGCCCCAAGATAGTATAAGAGACTATGCCCTCAGGCTGCAGGCGGCACTACGGGCTCTCAAGCTGGTGGACCCTGTCAGTGACCAGGAAGGAAACCGGATGATGAAGGAACAATTCCTGCGGGGCCTGCGCTCTCCTGAGGATGGGAAGCAGATGAAGCTGTGGTCCCTAGAACACCCCGACGTGGACTTTGCCATTCTGAAAGACCGGGCAGTGAAAGCACTCCAACCCCCTGTGGACACAGACCCTGCCAGTTCCACGGCTGCAGGAGCGGAATCCTCCACGCAGGCCCTGATGACTGCAAAAGGACTCAACGCGCCAGCAGAGACCATAAGTACGCTATCCTCCCAAGTGCAGCAGCTCACTAAGGACGTCGCACAAATCCTGAAAGCAATGCAGTTGCCCTCAGAGACCAAAGTCCCTCATCAGATCCTGCTAGCCGACAACCCAGAGGACGTCCCTTGGATGCGGAGGAGAAGGGGTCCCCCAACTCGAGGCAGGAGCAGTGATCGCTATGACTCAGCTGGACAACCCATCTGTCGTCGTTGCCAAAAGGCAGGTCACTATGCAAGGGCCTGTCCTTTAAACGAGTCAAACCTGGGGCCGAGGGTCAGTCCTCAGGATTAAGAAGATCAGGCCCAAGTCGCTGCTGTGATCAGTACGTGGGTGGACGTCCTGTCCTGTCCATCGTCTTGGACGGGATCCCTACCCCGGCATTATTGGACACCGGCTCTCAGGTCACCACGATCCCGCATGTCCTTTATCGGAGGTTTTGGTCGGACGACGATCTCCGACCACCGGACCCCTCCCTCACCATCTATGCTGCCAACGGACAACCTATAGACCAGATCGGGGTCAAAGAGGTAACCATAAAGGTGGGAAGGCAGGAAATGAAGGGACAAGGACTGATTGTTGTGGACACTGATGTTAGAGAAAGGAACCCGCAAATGATTTTAGGCACTAATGTCATAGAAAATTGCCTAGGGGAAGTGTTGTTGTTGCTTCACCAGATTGTTGAAGGTGCTGACGGCAGGTCGCAAAGAGCCTTGCAAAAGGAGATCCGAATCATTCTGAGGAAGCAACAGGTAAAACAGACTGGCGGTGAGATTGGTAGTGTACGGGTGATGGATGCTAACCCCATTGTGATACCCCCACGGAGTGAAATGATGATGTGGTGTAGAGCAGCGGTAGGTCTCAGAGGACAGGATTACCAGGCTGTACTAGAGCCCACTCATTCAGACCACTGGCCCACGATTCTGACAGCCAGGGGGGTAGTTGATGTACACAAGGGACGAGTGCCTGTACGAGTGTTGAACTGTGGGGAGGAGGAAGCCAGACTACCAAGGTACGCTACCATAGCCAAACTGTTTACATGCTCAGATGACGCCATAACACCTGTAGGTCCCCTGACACAAGCTGACTCAAAAGAGGGCGAGACCTCCCAAAAGCAGTTAGAGGACTGGTGCCAGAAACTACACGTGGGGACTGACTCTACACCCGACTACCAGAAACATGGGGTTTACAGGGTCGTGCAGGAATACGAGCAGGTCTTTAGTAAGAACCCACTAGACTTTGGTAGGATCAAAGGGGTGCAACATCACATACCCACAGGCAGTCATCCTCCCATTAAGGAAAGACATAGGCCTATTCCACCAGCCCATTATCAGCGCACAAAGGACATGCTGAAGGACATGAAGGAGGCAGGAGTCATAAGGGACAGTTGCAGCCCCTGGGCAGCTCCCCTGGTCCTGGTAAGAAAGAAGGATGGCACGATGAGGATGTGTGTGGATTACAGACGGATAAATCAGATAACACACAAGGATGCCTACCCTTTGCCAAGGATAGAGGAATCCCTCGCTGCCTTGAAAGCCTCTAACTACTTTTCTACCCTAGATCTTACTAGTGGCTACTGGCAAGTATCTGTAGCAGAAGAAGATCGGGAGAAGACGGCCTTCACCACCCCAATGGGCCTCTGTGAGTTCAACAGCATGCCATTTGGACTCTGCAATGCCCCCGGGACCTTCCAGAGGCTTATGGAATGCTGCCTAGGGCACCTCAACTTTGAAACCGTCCTGCTCTACCTGGATGATGTCATCGTGTACTCCAAGACCTATGAGGACCACCTGAAACACCTGGCTGAAGTCTTTGAAGCACTATCCCGATATGGAATGAAGCTGAAACCATCCAAGTGCCATCTACTGAAGCCAAGGGTCCAGTACCTAGGTCACGTGGTCAGTGCAGAAGGAGTAGCACCGGACCCAGAGAAGGTCACAGTCATCCAGGAATGGCCCACACCTACTACCGTCCGGGAGGTACGTCAGTTCCTTGGCTTGGTAGGCTACTACAGAAGGTTCATCAAGGGCTACACGAAAATGGCGGCGCCTTTGCAAGAGCTCCTGGTAGGCCACCCAAAGAAGAGAGGAAAGATCTCCGGCCCGCCATTTCACTGGGGAGAAGCAGAAGAACACTCCTTCAGACAAATGAAAGGGGCCTTGACGGGTGAAGAGATCCTAGCCTACCCTGACTACGGTCTGCCATTCGTACTGTACACAGATGCCAGTAATGTGGGACTGGGAGCAGTGCTTTCACAGGTGCAGGGAGGCAAAGAGCGTGTGATTGCTTACGCCAGCAGGAAGCTCAGGCCTACCGAAAGAAACCCAGAGAATTATAGCTCATTCAAGCTAGAGTTCCTGGCCATGGTATGGGCTATCACAGAGCGGTTCAAGCACTACTTGGCAGCCACCAAATTCACTGTCTTCACGGACAACAACCCCCTGACCCACTTGGATACTGCTAAATTGGGTGCCATGGAGCAGCGTTGGGTAGCCCGACTGGCGAATTATGACTTTACTGTCAAGTATCGAGCTGGCCGCAAGAACGGCAACGCAGATGCTCTGTCCAGGATGCCTCACCTAGCAGACGAGGGTGAAGATGAAGATGATCTGGAAGAGATTGAGCTGCCAGCGTTCCATCGCCATGGAGCAAAACAGTGTCGGCAGTCGCGTGCCAACCGCCAAGAGGTGACCCTGAACCCACTACCTCATTACAACTGGAAGGAGACCCAGGAAAATGATCCAGCGGTGGGCTTGGTAAAGAAACTGATCAGCCAGCCTGGCGCCAGCCTTGACAAAGGAGCCCCACCTGAGGCACAGTACCTATGGAAGGAGAGGGGTCGATTATTCATCTATCAAGACAAACTTTACAGGAGCATCATTGACCCGAGGACGCATGAGAAGGTGTGGCAAGTGATTGTACCACAGAAGGATACGAGGATGGTGCTAGAAGCCTATCACAATGGTGCAGGCCACTTTGGTTGGAAGAAACTGGAGGCCCTACTTAAAGTAAGATTCTACTGGGTGGGCATGAGATCTGCCCTAGAGAAGTGGTGTCGAAACTGCGGGCCTTGCAATCTTAGAAGAAAAGACCAGCACCGCCAGAGAGCACCACTCCAGCCCATCCAAACTAAACGGCCCCTGGAGATCGTGGCCCTGGACCATGTAAAGTTGGCACCCAGCAGACAAGGCTACAACTACGCTCTCACTATGGTTGACCACTACTCCAGATTCCTGGTGGTAGTACCAGTCAAGGACTTGACAGGTCAAACTGCAGCCAAAGCTTTCCAGACACACTTCTGTCGACCACATGGCTATCCAGATCAAGTGCTCACTGACCAAGGACCAGCCTTTGAAGCTGAAGTGTTTAAGGAGTTTTGTAACCTATACGGCTGCCAGAAGATCCGTACTACGCCTTACCATCCTCAGACCAATGGCATGTGTGAGAAGATGAACCACATCATTCTCGATCTTCTGAAGACGCTCCCACTAGAAGAACGAAGTCAGTGGCCGGAAAAGCTGCCCGATCTAGTGGACATGTATAACAACATCCCTGTGAGTTCCACGAACTGCACACCGGCATACCTGATGAGGGCCAGACCAGGGAGATTGCCAGTAGATCTGGAAATGGGAGTTGAGACCCCTGAAGACCATCAACAAGGTGCTGATTGGGATTCCAACCGCCAAGCCCAATACAAGAAAGTACAAGAGTGTGTGGAGCGAAGCCTGACTCAGCAGCGTGAGAAACAAGAAAAGGCCTACAATCGAAAAGCACCTGCTGTTCCTTTGATGCCAGGAGATATAGTTCTCAAGGGAAAGAGAAGGCGTCATAAACTTGACAATCACTGGGAAGAAGAACCCTATACTGTGTTACCATCAACGCTTAGCAATGAAAAGACATGCCTTATCAGCAAAGATGGAGGAAAAACAACAGCTGTCGTTTCTAGAGATCGCCTAAAGAAATGTCCTGAACAACTAAGAATCCCTGAAGAAATTCCCAACCCTGTGCCAGTTCAAGAACCAAAAGAAAGGATGATCCATACTGCGCTTGGAGATTTTCCAGCAAGTTGGCCTCAATACAATGGAGCAGTTGTTATTCCAGTCATTACATTCACTCAATCTAGAGAAGTAGGAGACCTAGAAGCACCTGTTCAGAACCTAGAAGTGCCAAATGTAGCTGAAGCAGAAAACCACGCATTGGTATCAGTACCCAGTACACCCAGAATTCACATTGAGACACATACATCGGGTGGGAGGACACAACCTCAGACAGATGACAGTATAGTACTGCGTAGATCAACCCGCAGCAACTTTGGTCAGCTCCCATTACGCTATAGACAAAGTACAGTTTAGTTGAAAGTGACGGTATGAAGTGTAATGTTTAACCTGTTATAGTTAAGCAACGTTTAAGCGAAATGTGCCCACAAGGACTATTGTGAGACTTCCTTAAAATGTTAGACCACTGGTTATGAACTGGCTTTAACCACAAACTTTTGCATTGTAAAAAAGTTGCCTCCTTGGTATCAACCACAGGGTCTGCCTGTTGAGGGGCATGGCTCTGCACCAACAAGGGGGCACGCCTGTTTATGGGGCCTGCCCTCCAACACTCGGAAGCGGGTACGCCTGTTTATGGGGCCTACCTTACACCACTCCCCTCAGGAGAGGAAGATTGGAGGAAAGGTCTGGGGAATGTGATGGCCCAGACCTGGTTACCAAAAGGACCGGTGACCTACCTCCTGAAGGTTTTTGGGTGGGTTTCGGACATGTGGGTGGTTGGTGGTGGAATGGTACCTGGCATGTTTAAATGTAAATAATTGCCCCTGTGTGGGAAAAGTTTGTAATTACCTTTTTTCTTTCTCTTGTCTTTGCAGCCCGAGGACGTGCTGATGATAACTAAGGGGGAATGTGGCGCCCCTGACCTGGTCAGGCGCCACAGAGTATTGCACCCATGCGGGAGCAATGCTTCCAGGTAATCTCCAAAGGCCAGGATGAGGTGCACACACAAACATATAGTGACCAGGCCTCCCACATCACCAGAGGGGACCCTTGGGTAGCCAGAAGGGGTTAACTTTCAATTCCCAGCTAGGGGTGTGTTCAGGGGCTGGTTGCTAGGAAGCAGGGCAGAGAGAGAGAGGAAGTGAGGAGTCGAAAGGAAGAAGTTGAAGTGTATGGAGGGGGAGCAGAGAAGCTCCCGTGCAGACAGGTCCTGAGGAGTGCTGTAGCTGAAAGCGGAGGAGAACGGAGTACTGTGGGTCGGCCTGAAGAGCATCCAGAGAAAGAGGGGTGGCTGAGTACGGAGATCCCGGTATCCGAGCACACAAGGGGAACTAGGTCCCCAGTACAGGCAGCAGATCATCCAGAGCTGCTTAACCTACAGGTTGGGGGGGTACTTCATGCCCTCACCACGACTACACAGAGCTTGAGCCAAGCAGCACACCAGGCCCATAAGGGGACAGGGCCAGAAGCCATCCCACCAAGGCCACGCTGCCGGCAGACGAGCCAGAGAGAGGGGAGCAGGGTGGTAACAGCTTCCCTGGAGGGGTCCTACCACGCTTCAAGCAAAGGATCCTCCTAAAACAGAAAGAGTGCAAGGAAGGCGAGTGGACAGCTACCCTCAGAACGGCCTCCTGGAATTCCTGGTTCCACCTGGTTATCACAGTGTCGCCCGGGCATCTCACCGTGACCTCCAAACAGTGAGTAAACACGTTAAAAGACTTCTTGGACTGTGTTTGAGTCATTCTGCGACTTGTGGTACTACAAACTCACACCGGGCCCTGGGGCTTGCCTCACTCTCAGGAGGCTACTATATCCGACTGCACCCACCATCAGCCCCAGGCGTCCCCTAACCTGCAGTGGCGGTCCCCACTGACCGCAATACTGAGAGTGGCGTCACGATCAAAACTGAAGATTCCCTACCTGTGACCAGCACCAGCTACGTGGAGTCCCTGAAGGTATGCACCGATACAACACCTGTGGGGCTTCACACATGCCTTGTCGTATATTCTGCATAACAGCACTTAATAGAGCTTACTGGCTGTCACTTCATGTCTACAAGATGTCTGCCTTGATTATTCAGTGCTTTATAGCATCTACCTGTTACCATATTTTGTATCACAGTCACCCCTCTGATATGCTGTGTGAGGGGTGCAGGGTGTTTGAGAGAGGGGTAAGTTGGAGTACAGGCTGTGTGACATATAGGGATGCAGGCAGGACTGGCTCCAGGATTTTGTGTCTCAGTGGGCCCCATCCTCACGTACACACGTACATACAGACATACGTACATGTGGCGCCCTGGGCAAGCCAGGACGTCACAAGCACTACACCAACACACCCCACACTCCCGGTCAGGCACACCAAAGTCAGACAAAAACCCTTGTTGCCTTCCTCCAGGGGCTGATGTCCACACCAGGGGGTGGGCCAGGCGGTTGGTCCCACCCACCGAGGAGTTCACAGTCCTGGAGGCGGGAAAAGCAGGCAGAAAGTGTTTGGAAGTGAAAGTGGAAGGAGGGAAGTAGCAGTTGAGAGGCCTGAAGTTGGTCCGGGTGTGTGGCCCGGACGGAACAGCAAGGTTGGCAGACGGTGGTGACCGTCTGCAGGAGTGGCCTATTGGAGCTAGCCATAAGGACCGTGGACGGGCGGTGGCCCGGCGGTACCGGACCGGTACGCAAAGAGAAGCCAGCACCATCCGGCAGGGGCTTACGGACCCCGACAAGGCTAGGAGTCGCCGTGAATTTGTCAAATCCGTTAGCGAAGGGAACCTCCTGGGTTTCCCAGCAGCCAAGTCCCGACAGAAGGCAACAGTCCAACCGAGAGAGGGAAACACAGTCACCGCCAAGGCTAAAGTTCCCAGGGCCAGAGCCTGCGGGCAAAAGGGGCTCCTTCAGCACCGATCCAAGCTGGGGAGCGGGTTACCGGTGGAAACCCATTGGAACCGTACACATTACACAGGTGCAGGGAAAGGCAGTCACCATCAACCTGCCGGGAAGAGAAACACCGCGGCCCTCTGTGGGACCCGTCCATCCAGCCGTTTGTTTTACCGGAGACTCTGTGTACATCATTGGCTGAGTGAGTGCCACCGTGCCATGCGGCACAGCGCTGCCCCCGCGACCCTGCACCTCACCAGGCCCCATAACCCGCCTGCCATCCATCCCTACTCCCTCACCGGGCCCCGGGACAACCAATCCCCCTACCCACGGAGGGGAGGACTAACATCCAAGCTGCTCCCTGTCATCGCTCCCGCGATCCCCGTCCAGAGCAGCGGTGGTGTCACCAATCTCACCACAACCGTGGGTGGCGTCACGGACAATATCTAATCCCCACAATGAAACTCCCCTTTTCACTCACGGGCGAGGAACGCCGCTCGAGTCCCCGGGATCCGGCCCACCGCTCGAGCCACCACCGAGCAGCAGCCGCAGCAGCAGCGGCCGGACCCGAGCAGTGGGAGAGTGCCGCGTCCCCTCCTCCGCCCGCGACATACATATACCGTACATATCTTATTTTTCGGATTATAAGACGCACTTTTCTTCCCAAAAATTTGGGAGGGAAAATGAGAGTTGTATCTTAAAATCCAAATGTAGCTTACTGGGGGCAGGTGAAGAAGGGTCATAGGAGGCAGGAGCAATGCTATGCGGTGTGCAGCGTGGTTCTTCTCTGTGCGTCAGGCACAGGCACAGGCGGCGCGGCTCTACTCTATGCGGCTCGCTCTGCATTGTGCGGCGCAGTGAGGCTCAGCTCTGTGCGGCTCGCTCTGTTCTGCAGTGTGGCTCTGCTCTGTACGGTGCGGCTCTGCTCTGTGCGGCTCGCTCTGCATTGTGTGGCGCAGCGGGGCTCGGCTCTGTGCGGCTCGCTCTGTTCTGCAGCATGGCTCAGCTCTGTTCGGTGCGGCTCTGTTCTGTGCAGCTCGCTCTGCATTGTGTGGCGCAGCGGGGCTCGGCTCTGTGCGGCTCGCTCTGTTCTACAGCTTGGCTCTGCTCTGTACGGCGTGACTCTGCTCTGTACGACTCGCTCTGCATTGTGTGGCGCAGCGGGACTCGGCTCTGTGAGGCTCACTCTGTTCTGTAGCATGGCTCTGCTCTGTACGGCATGACTCTGCTCTGTATGGCTTGCTCTGCATTGTGCGGCTCGCTCTGTTCTGCAGCGTGGCTCTGTTCTGTACGGCGTGACTCTGCTCTGTACGGCTCGCTCTGCATTGTGCGGTGCAGCAGGACTCGGCTCTGTGCGGCTTGCTCTGTTCTGCAGTGTGGCTCTGCTCTGTACAGCGCGGCTCTGCTCTGTATGGCTCGCTCTGCATTGTGTGGCGCAGCGGGACTCGGCTCTGTGCGGCTCGCTCTGTTCTGCAGCGTGGCTCTGCACTGTACGGTGCGGCTCTGCTCAGTGTGGGGCTCCTCAGCTCGCCAGGCAGTAAGGCACCGGCCATTCTAAAGATGTTGGCGGTGCGCAAATGGAGCTCTCGGCTCCAGCTCTCACCTGCGCACGCGCGGGCTCCAGTCACCATTATTTGAAGAAGCCCTCGCCGCCAACATCCTCAGAATGGCCGGTGCCTTACTGCTTGCTGCACAGAGCAGCCACGCACAGAGCAGAACCGCGACGAGCAGAGCAGCTCCGCACAGAGCAGAGCAGTCATGCAGTGAGTATCTGGACCCCCCTCTGTACCACTCACAGAATCGCCGTACTTCTGTGACCCCCGCTTCTCTGCCAGCCCCCCTCCCCGGTAAGACACCACTAGATTATAATACAGATCTTATTTTTTTTCCTCCAAATTTGGGAAGCATCTTATAATCCGGTGCGTCTTAAAAAACGTAAAATACGTTATTTACAGAGAAATTAAGAAAAACACATATAAATAGACATAAATCTATACACAGTCATACACACTGACATACATAGATACACATCATACATGCACACACAGACACATTACAGATATCCAATATATAAAGCTGAGTGTGTGTGTGTGTGTGTGTGTGTGTGTGCGTGTGTGTGATGTCCGCTAAAGGAATCTGCACTGTCGCATTTACAATCACAAAATTTTGTACAGACGCCCCATGTGACTCAGGGAACATCATAGACTATGTTTTGACAGGAAAATTTAATCCCAATCCCGCGCTTTACAGTTACTCTCCAAAAACGTGCCTCCATTAAAGTCAATGGAGCTACATGCTATAGGTTATTAATAGCAGCTGTGATTGTTTGCTATAGGAATGAAGTACATTCTAACTATAAGAAGCTTATGTGTGAGGTAATATGATGTCGGTGGGGAGACGGATAGAGAGAGACAGACAGACAGACATAGGCACAGACAGAGTAAGAGGCAGACAGGGAAAGAGACAGACAGAAAGAGAGACAGGGAAAGAGACAGAGAGAGACAGACAGTCAAAGAGACAGAGGCAGACAGACACAGACTGGGAAAGACAGACGGGGAAAGACACAGACGGGGAAAGAGAGAGAGATAGAGAGAGACACACAGAGACAGACCTGGAAAGAGACAGACTTGGAAAGAGACAGACCTGGAAAGAGACAGACGGGGAAAGAGAGTGACCTGGAAAGAGAGAGACCTGGAAAGAGAGAGACAGGCAAACAAACACATAGAGACAGACACAGAGATAGAGGCAGACAGACACAGAGATGGAGACAGATAGACTGATACAAATACAGACAGAGAGATAGAAACAGACAGACAAGGAAAGAGACAGACAGAGAGACAGACAGACAGCGACACACATACAGAGACTGGGAGAGAGACAGAGAGACAGTCACTATCCCGGGCAATGCCAGTGTATTATAAAGAAAGACAGTGTGGCGGCCATAATTCATGGTGGAGGGATGGTGCAGTGGTTGTAGTACATGAGAGGCACAATGTGGAGGCCATGTGTCATTAGGGGGACAGTGTAGGGGTCACTTTTTGGTCAGGGACCATACTAGTGCAAATATTTTTTCAGGTGCACAGTATACGGGTTTTTTAGTGCACAACATGTGCGGATATTTTTTATTTAGATGTAATAATGACACTATTTTTAGGGCATTATGTTGGGATATGTTGTAGAAAACCAGAGAAAATGGAAATCTGCTGAAAGAAGCTGTGTACATTCAAAGTCATCATGTCGTCTGGATCAGATGAAGAAGAATGGGGTGAGACAAAGCAATCAGAGAAGAAGTCGCCAATACAGTACTTGGATCTAAGAGAGAATTTATACTGAACAATTGCTGCATTTAAAGGGAATCTGTCACCAGGTTTTTGCTCCTCCATCTGAGAGCAGCATAATGTAGAGACAGAGACCCTGATTCCAGCAATGTGTCACTTACTGAGCTGTTTGCTGTAATTTTGATAAAATCAATGTTTTCTCTACAGCAGATCTAGCAGTTATACAAAGCTCATGAATATGCTGGACTACCTGCAGCATGCCAAGTAGTCTTGTAATGATAAAATTACTGATTAATCAGAAGTATGTTATCAAAACTACACGGAGCAGGTCAGTAAGTGACACATCGCTGGAATCAGAATCTCTGCCTCTACATTATGCTGGTCTCAGATTAGAGGGCAAAAACCTGGTGACAGATTCCCTTCAAATGATAGTCAACCGCTTGGTTATATGAGGCCAATTGACAGCTGTTTAATGGCCTGTGACTGCAGATTTGTGAATCCTCATAGCATGCATAAGCGCACTGTCATATTTTTCCAGTGCTGGTGGTGAGAGCGGGCTGTCATGTGACCACACGAGTGTGATTTGCATACTTCTAGCCACATCTGCATGAGGCTGTAGAGTGATTTGTTGGTAGGTTACGTAATCAATTTATGTGCTTAGAACAGCATGAACGCCAACTACGGCCCTGCCGCCACACTTAACCATACCAGTCTGCGCACGCATGCTGCATTTTTTTTTTCTCAGACCACTCGGACCGAGCACAAAATTGTACATGTGCACTGCCTCATTGGATAACATTGGTCAGAGTGCAATCCAATATTATGTTGGATCGCACTTGGACCAAAAATACTGTTGTCTACACAAGCTATTAGGCTGCGACACCATAGTTTTAAATATGGTTACCTGGTTAGGGGCCCACTCAGAAGTTTCGCCCCCTCAGAAACGAACCCCTAGCTACGCCTGATTGTCTGTATTGTATATATTGTTCATATTGTATATAACTGTACATATTGTATATATTGCCATCACTTATTTCTCCTAGAAGTGCTGTATTTTCATGTATATTTTTTTGTTTATTTTGTCTGTCCAATGGCCACATGACTAAGACTCGGAAGGGTCGAATCGTTGGGACGTGTCGCATATTACCACACTTTTAATATTTAATTTTTTGGTAATAAAAGCTGTAACAGTGACAGTGCTGGCCATGGGGACGGGGGATCAGGACTGCCCCGTAGTCCCAGACCCCTGGCCAGGATTGGTCACTGTTAAAGGGCTGGCGGGGTGCTAGGCATTGCCCCGCAATTTAACAGTGACAATGCCAGTTGGGGGGCAGCCCGCAATCTCCAGTCCTGGGCCAGCGAAATTACAGTAACAGTGCTAGCCGTGGGAGGTGCTGCTCTGCCCTCCCATTCTCCCAGCCGGCAGTGTCAGTGTTAAATGGCTGGCTGAGTGTGGGGCATGGCCCCGCACTTTAATAGTAACATTGCTGGCCGATGCAGGGGGCTGCTCTGCACTCCCCGACCCCTGGTTGGCACTGTCATTGTTAAAAGGCTGGCAAGGTGCAGGGTTTGGCCCTGCAGTTTAAGTCAGAGTGCGGTGCTCTGATCACCAGAGGTTATACTGTGGGAACCTGGGTATGACCTCAGGTGACCTCGCAGCCGGGTCTCCCTTGTCAATGTTTCCTAGAGCTTGGAGAGATCGAACATGCTTTCAGTCTCTCCAGGCTCAGATGTAGCAGAGCCAGGACCATCGTGGGACATCATGTGGATTACGGTGGAACTTCGAGGTATTTTTGGGGTTAATAAAGAGGGGAAGAAGGGTACTGAATTTTATTTCAAATAATGTTTTTTCTCAGTGTTTGTGTTTTATTTCTTTTTACTTAGAATACGTATAGAATACGTGATGGGGGGTCTCTTAGACCTCTACTTATCACTAGTTCTGGGCTTAGTGGCAGCTCAGAGCTGTCATTAGCCCCTTATTACCCCGATTGCCACCGCACCAGGGCAATCGGGAAGAGGTGGGCAAAGCGCTGGGATTGTCACATCTAATGGATGCGACAATTCCAGGGTGGCTTCAGGCTGCCATTCTTAGGCTGGGGTCCCAATAACCATGCGCCTTCCCAGCCTAAAAATACCAGCCCCCATCTGTTGACTTTATCTCGGCTGTATATAAAAATTAGGGGGACCGCACAACGTTTTATTCCCTCATTATTTATTTACGGTAATTATTTAAATAATAATAATAAAAAAAAAATCAACATGCGGTTCCTCTTATTTTGATAAACAGCCAATATAAGCCCACAGTTGGTGGTGGCAGCCTGTAGCCGTAGCTTTATCTGTGCTGGTATTATTATAAGGTGGACCCTACGCAATTTTTTAAAATTTATTTATGTATTTTATACCCCACTATAAACATGCAGACAGCTCCTGTTATTCCAACCAATCACAGGCGCTGTTAGAGACAGTGGAGGAGTGGGCTACAGGCAGCCAAACAGACCTGCCAGTGGGCAGATAAAGCAGGAAATATGTATGAGGACTGATGAGCGGACCTAGAAGTAGTGTTACAGCCACGTGGGAGGCTTGGTAAGTATATTCTCCTGCTAGACCCCTTTTGTTTTTCTTATCCGGGTGGCTGAACCCAAACTGTAACACATTCTTCCCTGAGAAGTCTGTGTTCGTGTCTGGCACCCGAACACCTGCTGTTCGGTACGGATACCGATCTTTACAGTTCAGGTTTGCTAATCACTAGTTATGAATAGTGATGGTGGGACCCGGACTGTAAAAATCTGGATCCGCGCAGTTTCAAACGTACCTGAGTGCTGGATCCAGGACCTGAATTCTCAGGGAATTCTGGCTAATGATCTGGGTCCGTCACTCGGGAAATAAAAAAATATTAAAGGAAAAATAAAGAAAATAAGAATGAAGCAAGCACTTCATACTTACCGACTTTCTGGCGCTGCTGCAACTGATTCTGGGTCTCTCATTCTTCTTCCAGAGCCACTCATTATCCTTAATCCATATGCACTGCTTCCCCGCCCAGTGGCCATCTTGGCGCTTATGATTGGTTGCAGTCAGACATGCCCCAAACCTGTGTGAAAGCGTGTCTGACTGCAACCAATCACAGACCCTGTCTGTAGGTTACTATAGATTGGAGTAAAAATAAATAGATTTGTGTAGGTCCCTCATTATGATACCCAGCACAGATAAAGCATACGGCTACAGGCTGCAGCCCTCAGCCATTCGCTTATCTTGACTGTGTATCAAATTAAAAGGAACCACATGCATCTTATTTTTTTAAATTTAAATAAATAATTTTAAAAAATGACGTGCATTCCCCCTTAATTTAAATGTCCAACCATGATAAAGCCCGACAGCTGGGAGGTGGTATTCTCTGGCTGGGGAGAGCCATGTCTTTTGGGCCCTCCCTGTCATGTCCCCACCGGAGTCTGCTCCTGCGACTTCTGCTCTGATCGCCAGGCAACACCATGTTGCCTCCGTGGATAGTGCTGGGGATGGGAGTGGAGTCGGTGCCAGTGGCTCTGGTGGTCAAAGGCTCCGATCATACACTAAGCTGGGTTTCCCACTGGCTGACTGTAGCTGGCGTGTGTCTTTCAGCTGAAGTAACCATCATTCAGCTATTGCCAATGGATAACAAGTTAGATGAGGAAAAACGGGTTTGATGCTGTGCTAAAAACCACAAATCCAGGAGGTGTGATGAAATCCTTTCCTTTATTTGCACGGGTCAACGCGTTTCGAAGGCATAGCCGCCCTCTTCATCAGGACAAAAACGAAACAAGGAAGAACAGCATAACACATAAAGCTGCACACAGTGAGATATATAGTATTGAACAAGGGAGGTAGCCAGGCCAGCAGGAATGACGTCAGCAGACCAGTGACTAATCGCCACGTGGAGTTCTCAGAGTGAAAAAAAGAGGTGTAGCTGTGAATTGAGGAAGAGAAAAAAAGAGAAATAAAAGGAAAAGAAAAAAAAGGGGGAGAAGAGGGTGTAACCAGTTTTGGTTTCAAAGGTGCTGGAAGAGTATGAGCAAATTGATAACATTAGATTAATAAAAGATGATCCTAAGACAAATTGTGAAAAAAAATATATATATGTACATCTGCACAAAAAACTATAAGCATACACACATGTAAAACTGCAAGAATATGAAATTATATAAATTTAAATGAATTTATAAAAAATATGTGAAAAAGTGTACAGTAAACACATAAAAAATATATAATATATTTGCATATTCATCTAAAAAAAGGTGATAACTGTTGAATAAAGATGTCGCTTCTGAGAAATTTTATTTATTAAATTCATTAAAGTGAGTCGATGAAGTGTATTTGGTGCAGAACTGTTGTGATAAAACATGTATAAAGAACACTATCTGGAACGAGGTGAAGAGAGTTCAAGCAAGATCGTGGGAAAAAAAGTTACTGAGCATGCGTGAGCTGTCCCAGCTATTGCCAATGGGAAGACAACACATCCTTCTTATTCTCCCTCCTCTCTGCTAACCACTGCCAGAGATAGTTCTGTATTCCTGGTTCCTATCCTGCCCTGTTCTGTTTAGTGATTATGGTGTTCTACCTTCTGCTTATTTCCTGACTACCCTCCTGCCTGCTATTTCTGTACCTTGCTGACTGATCTGGATTTGACCTCTACTTTGTTTTCTGATTACGTCCTCACCTGCATGATTCTGTCCCTGTTTTGCATTTCCCGGTTCGACCCTGCCTTGTTACTACTCTCATCGGACTGCAGCCTACCACAGGTAGTGATCTCCAGAACCCTGTGTAATTCCAAATCCCTGTATAGGGGTTAAAGGGTTTCAGATTCTCGGGGTCCTGCTTTGTGAGCGGCTTTCCTCTAGCCTATCCATTACAGCCAGTCTGAGTCTGTGGATCCAGGCAGGCGTTACACTCCCCCACCTAAAAATAGCAGCCTGTGGCTGCCCAGGATTGCCGCATCCATTAGATTGCACAGTCCCTTCATGTTACCCGGCTCATCCCGATTGCCCCGGCGCGGTGTAATAAGGGGTATATCGCAGCTCACAGCTTCCACTGGGGTGTTTGTGTTTAGTTCTTTCCACTTACAGATTAGTAATGGGGGCGTTGAGATGGGCAGGGAGAGGAAGATTTTTGCCATCTGAACATTTACCGATCCTTGGCAAGATCGCAAACTCTTGAGGTAAAAGTTCGGATGTCCGATCCCGATCCGATCTGGCCAAAGATCGTACGATTTTAACATTTTCTGATCTTTGCCGATCAGGATCGCTCATCTCTAGTGAAAACACACAATGAAAGCTCTGTGGCAACAGCAATCACTGACAGCTGACTGGCACAGCCAGAGACGTGGGGACCTATTTCAGTGGTCCATGGTCTCTAATCACTGTAATCAGTCAGTCAATCTTAAACATAAGCACCTCCAACACACTTGCACTTCCAACACACAGCATTTGCCTGCACAATCACCGCCACAGCTCGGCTGAGCTGACAGCCGAGCACCTCTGGTAACAGCCATGCACGATGACTGCATTGCCTCTTGCTAACCAGCCCTCCAGATGTCGCAATCAATAGTGATTGCGGCATTTAAGAAGTTGTGAGAGGGAGGGGCCTCCTTCTGTAACCCCCATCGGCATCCCTGCGACAAAATCACATGGAGCCGACGGTCATCACGGCATCTGGAGGTTAAACAATTACCGCCTCGTGTGCCAGGTATGGTGGTCTGTTAGAATGTTAGAATGTTCCCATTTTACCATGGGAACCCCAGCTGTGAACCTCTGGTGAACTTATTGAACTTAATGCTGGATTACCAAAAGTTTGTCTTTCATTTTCCTTTTCCCTTGTAGAAATAACATAGGGGATATTTAGTTTTTAAAACCCAGAAAAGATGCAGTTTAGAGTAGGACCCATCAAAGGAGGATGCCGTGAAGGGGCGCTGGGCTAGTATTACAATGGCCATTATAATATTCCAAATACCTCCATTAATATTTTTTAGATAGAATTTATTTTGTTTTTTCACAGTGTTGGATTGTTTCTTTTTTCTCATATATTTCACATCACGTACAGATACGCACCTGTCCACATTTGTAAAGGTGCTGCCAGTCCAGTTTGAAGTCAGGTTAGTACCAGCATGGGAAACCAGCAAGGGAATCCTTTTTTTCATTCTGTTTTTTTTTTCTTTCTTTACATTGTTTGTAACAGGGAGTGATGCTCTGCTGGATTTCTACTCTAGCTCCTGGCAGCTTCATTATCCTTTTTTGTGTTCACCAGCTGATCTTGTAGGTTTTTAAAACCCAGAAAAGATGCAGTTTAGAGTAGGACCCAGCAATGCTATTAAAAAAGTTTCTGCAGCTGCAAACCACAGAAACTTTCTTAATAACATTACTGCAACTGCCCATGGCAGAAATAACATGCTGCAGATCACAGTCACATATCTGCTAGCATTCCAAATACTGCCAATCAAAGCAGTGAAACTATAATCGATCTCTGTTCATCTCAGGTGCTAGTTACTGATGCGACAATCCCTGAACTTTACCTGGCTCATCCCGATTTCCCTGATGCTGTGGCAGCCTGGGTAATAAGCGGTTAATAACAGCTCACAGCTGCCACTAAGCCCTAGATTAGTAATGTGAAGGTCCCTGAGACCCCCCTATTACTAATCTGTAAGTGAAAAGAAATAAGAACAAACACCGAAAAAAATATTTTATTTGAAATAAAATACAAACCCTCTTCCACCCCTTATTTAACCCCTAAAACACCCAAGTCTGACGTAATCCACACAAGGTCCACGATGATTCCAGCTCTGCTGCATCTGAAGTGACAGCGTGCGGGCACAGAACATGACCGCCCGCTATGTGCTTCAGGCAGAGAATGACTGAGCCACAGCGATGAGCGGTGATGTCACTCAGGTTTTTTGCAGTCACAGCTGGAGGTTCCCACTGTTTTCCACCACAAACCTGCATCTCCTGGCAAAAAATGTGTTTTTTTGGCAAGAGATGCAAATTTGATGCTGACATTTCTACATCATATTCCTACATCCAATCTATACCTCCTGGGGAAAAAAATGCATCAAAACACCATGCGGTTTTGATGTGATAGTGATGTGATTTTTTGCTAGGAGCTGTAGATTGGGTGCAGGAATATGGTGTAAAATGTCAGCAGCAAACCTGCATCTAGTGGTCAAAAAAATGCAGAAAATGGTTTTGATGCCATTTCAATGCGGTTTTCTGCCAGGAAGTGCAAATTTGGTGCTAAAATCTAGTGCAGACATTTTACAGTCTGGGGCTGCCCATCACTAGTAGGAACCTCTTGGGTCATACTTATATCTGAAGGAAACAAATCTAAGGGCGATTTCACACTGCGCTCCTCTCCCCATACAGTGTTCCAGTTGGGTCATCTGTCCGAACCCCTGCAAAATGGAATTCGTATGTATGCACCAACGTGGCCACTAACTATAATGGTGCAGACGGAGTCACCACGTGCTCAGTCATGCACCATTTTTGAGTGTATTGGAGGCAGACACTCATAACCAGGAGACTGCATCTGGGTGTCCGCCTTCAGTAAGCGTATACCTCCGAAAATGGTGCACACCAGAACATATGGTGACTCCGTTGGTGCATATGAGAGGAATGCAGTGTTAAAGCACCCTAAGCACTCTTAAAAATGGTTCTTACATAGTTGAAAAAAGACCTAGTTCCATCTAGTTCAACCTTCCTCCACCAATTATACATTTCGTCACTAAATAATTTCTAACCAACAATGTTGTGTGTAGTGAAAAACTAATTCAGTCATTTTTTAAAAGCTGTTATAGTGTTTGCTATTACTACCTCTTGTGGTAGGCAATCCACAGTCTGACTGCTCTAACTGTAAAGAACCCTTTCCTATTTAGCTGCTGGAATTCATGTTTCTTCCTCTCACAGTGAGTGCCCCTTGGTCCTTAGCATTGTCATTGGAAGGAATAAGTCAGTCCTTTGTATTGACCACACATGTATTTATACATATAAATAAGATCTCCTGTGAGACGTTTTTTCTAAGCTAAACAAATCCAACTTTTTCAACCTCTCATCATATGGGAGGCCTTCCATTCCATGCAATAATCTAGTTGCCCGCCTTTGAACTTAATATAACTTCTGAATATCCTTTATTAAAATGTGAAGCCCAAAACTAAATCCCATATTCAAGATTTGGCCTTACAGGTGATTTATGGAGGGGTAACAATACGTTGGTGTAACGCCTATACCAGTGTCCCCGTGCTGTCCTGTCCCCCTCACCTGCCCGAATGTGCTGCGGTGGCTGCTCCATTCATGGTCCATGCTGCTGTCTCCCAGTACCTGTGTGTACCTCACAGGCTTCCTGGTTCTGCCCAAATGGTGTGCGCGTAGCCACACTACTTTTCTTAAAGGGCCAGCATACCCTAACCCGGAAGTGCCTCTCAGGTCAGCTGAGAGGTTGTAGGTACTTAAGGCACCTTTCCCCTAGTTGCTAGTTCTCAGGTCCCACTGCTGCTGCTGTACTGTGCTATATGCTGTTGCTGATTTATGTTTGTGTTTCAGTGTTCTGCTGATACACGGCTGTTGTTACCCCAAGCTTGCCTTTGCTGCTACAAGGTGCCTCGTCGGCCACCAACCACGATACCTGCTGAGTCAAAGTATCCTTACCAGCTGTTGCTGCCGTATCCATCCACCCATCTTGGCTGAAAACTTGACACGGCTGCCGCTGTTACCCATCACCAGAGACTGTGACTCCCACACCCCTGGGGCCAGCTGTTGCAGCACCAGCCTTCCCGAGTGGCACCCAGTCTCACATCTGCAGTGTAATACCCTCACAATTAGAGCCTCTGGTGAAAACCAGGTGTAATTCCGCAGTCAAGCCCCTCTGGGTTTTCTGTGTGCTGTTACCCAGTGAGTCCGCTAAATCCCCTGCTCCCCCTGCGAGCATAACAGTTGGGATCAGGGGATCTAATCTGTCTTTTTATGTATTCTAAAATCTTGTTTGCTTTTTCAGCTGCTGCCTGACATTGAGTGCTACTGCTCAGCTTACTTCTCCTGTTCTGTAGTCCTGAGTTTACTTCCATTTAATGTATACGTAGTTATAGGATTTCTCCGTCCTAGGTGCATTACTTTACATTTATCAACATTAAATCTCATTTGCCAAGTATCTGCCCATTCTGACATCTTATCCAGATTGTTTTGTAATATTGTACTAACAAGGTCAGTTTTTAATATCCTACATGGTTTGGTGTCATCAGCAAAGACTGACACTTTACTCTTAATCCCATCCACAAGGTTATTAATAAGAAGATTAAAAAGAATCGGTCCTAGTCCGTTTTAAAAACAAACACCACACAGATGCAAAAATTTGCATATGTAAATGCAGCCTAAATATGTAAAAGAGGAAAGGAAGCCTAAGGATTAGACATCAGATTAACCCAAAGCATGCTATATACCGCTTACATCCCTCTATGAGGAGTCTGCCGGCAGAAGTAGTCAGTGGTAGCTCCAAAATAAATAGGCTTCCCATAATATTGCTTTCTATTCTGAATCTGATCTATTAAAGCTATAGCTTTAGACATCCATGTATTATATAGACATATATCTGAATGGATTGCCACTGTAGGTGACATGCTTGGGATTTGGTGGATGCTACCAAGTGAAGCTGTTATCTATGATGAAATAACCCCTATAAAGGCTATGTACATTTCTATTTCTCTACCATCTCTCATTGTAAGGCCTCTGCCACACTTACGTGACAAAACGTAGTGTTTTTGTCACGTACGTGTTAA
This sequence comes from Anomaloglossus baeobatrachus, assembly GCF_048569485.1. Taxonomy (NCBI): domain Eukaryota; kingdom Metazoa; phylum Chordata; class Amphibia; order Anura; family Aromobatidae; genus Anomaloglossus; species Anomaloglossus baeobatrachus. Next base: position 253,550,840 of record NC_134354.1, on the reverse strand, counting down.
ACAGGTTGTTTGCTCCCCGTGTGCCGTTTTTGTGGCATGTACGTGTTCTCCGTGTGTTATACGTAATAACACACGGAGAACGGAAAGTCCCGCCTTACCTGCATCATCCGGCGCTGTCTGTGGTGCTGAATGACAGCGTCCGGCACTGGCCGCGCCCCGCTGACGCTGCTTCCGGCCCCCAGTGAAGGAGAAGCGTTGTTCAAGTTCACTGGGGGATGGATGCAGGGGACAGCCGCGGCAGAGACTGGAGGTATGGTGGAGGTGAGTATGTGTTTTTATTATTTTTACACTGACACGTGTCTTTCTCCGGCGCGTGTCACACGGGACCGCATCCACACTACATCCATGTGGTACGGGTGTGGGCCGTGTGTCACCCGTGCTGCCGGAGAAACACTGACATGTCAGCGGTTTTCAAAAACGGACACACGTAAGTACGGAACGGACACACGTTTCGTTCCTAAATACTTACGTGTGTCCAAAACAATAACAATACATAGGACCACGTGGGCCCATGTTTCCGGTATGTGAAAAAAAAGGCACACACGTACCGGAGGCACGTGAGTGTGATGGAGACCTTAGAGATAGCAGCAGGGAGGAGGTTGTACACTGACTTCAAGAGTGTAGAAAGAGGTAAAACTCTACAGTGTCTGGAAAGGCAAAGAAATGAGGATATAGATAAGAAGAAAAGCACACAAAGAAGAAATAAGCACAGGATAGAAGCTGTGCTGAAGTATAAGCTAATGAAAATAGCAGCACTCTCGATACACGGACTTCATATCCAGTCTATATTATTGTAAGACCTTTCAGCAAGAGAAAAATCTGAAGCTTGGAGCACGCAGAATGCTTCATTTCAAGGGGCCTGAAAACGAATGAAGAAACGAAGATTGCAAGCTGAAACTTATGAAAGTTTATTAATGAATGCCATCAACAAATATGTGTAAGTCATTTATTTAATTGCAAGAGGTGTCCTTAGGCTTTAATATTACTATAGGGTCAAAGAACACTCCAAAAACTCTGATACATGTATTTCATGTGAAAACACAGCTACTTATTGTTATGGGACCAAAAATGAGCTTTCCATTCATAACAAAATGTCTTTCTTATTAAAAGAATATATTGCTTGAACCTCCTTAAAGAAAAGAAAAAAAAACAGGTCCCATCATAGTTTTATGTGCATTTTAGGAATTAAAAGAAATAACATGAGTATCATTGGCTTCTGTTGTTATGCCTAAAATAATAAATCTCTCTCTCGAATTTCACTGAGTTGAGAATACACGCGACCACCCTCTTCAGGACAAACAGCCTTCAGGTCAGCGCGACTCAAATCCAATAGTTGATCCCCTCTTAACACTCCGAGGCATCTTATAGTGCTGTAAAGTAAGAGTGAGCAAAAGAAAAGTGTTTATTTTTCTTAACAGTTATACCCTTTTTTATTTAACTAATAAAGTACATAGAATTTACATGCTGTCAGCTCCAGCGAGGGAATTTTTTTTTGATCCCTTGCTGATTTTGTACATTTATCCACTGACAAAGACATGAACAGTCTATAATTTTAAGGGTAGGTTAATTTTAACAATGAGAGACAGAATATCCAAAATAAAATCCAGAAAAACACATTGTATAAATTATATACATTTATTTGCATTTTGCAGAGAAAAATAAGTATTTAATTCCTCTGGCAAACAAGACTTAATACTTGGTGGCAAAACCCCTGTTGGCAAGCGCAGCAGTCAGACATTTTTTGTAGTGGATGATGAGGTTTGCGCACCTCAATTTTGGTCCACTCCTGTTTGCAGATAATCTCTAAATCATTAAAATTTTGAGGCTGCCACTTGGCAACTCGGAGCTTCAGCTCCCTCCATAAGTTTCTATGGGATTATTGTCTCGAGACTGGCTAGGCCACTCCATGTCCTTAATGTGCTTCTTTTTGAGCCACTCCTTTGTTGTATGTTGTGAGTCATTGTCATGCTGGAAGACCCAGCCACAACCCATTTTTAATGTCCTAGCGGAGGGAAGGAGGTTATCACTCAGGATTTTACGATACATGGCTCCATCAATGGTCCAGTAGATCAGAGCAAGGACTAAATATAATTTTTAATAATTACCTATAAAAGCATCCAAGTACAATACATTATGTGCAGTGCAGTAACGAAAAAGTGCAATTAAGAAATATATATTCTTAGGCATTATCTTGTCTCTGCTTTGCAGAGTTTTGCTTTTGCTCCATCCATTGTCCTTTGATGCAGTGAAGTAGTCCTGTGCCCATAGCAGAGAAACACCCCAAAAGATAATGTGTCTGTGGCGCCCCTGTGGCTTCAGTCGCCACAGGGTACTGCAGCTCCCGCGGTCACAACAGATCTGAAGAAGTGAGGGCGCATGCGCCGCCCTCCCATGCACAATAATACTGTGGGCTTCAGAAACACGGCGCCGGAGATGAGCGGTATGCACAGGTGCCAACTCTGACGCCGTGTAACTGAAGATTAGAAATTTACATACAGCCAGAGGGAGGGAGGAATAGGCAGCGGGGGGGGGGGGGGGGAATCCACGTCCATAACCCGTTGCCTATGTTGTAGAGGTTAGAGTCTGACTGATTAATTGAGTCTGTGGACAGGAGTCTTTTACGCAGGTGACAATTTAAAATAGCTGTCTTTAAAGGGAACCAATCACCAGGATTTTTGTATCTAACCTTAAGCCAGTGCTATACTGGCACTATCAGGCTGATTCTCTGCATACCTTTAGTGGTCAACTCGGATGTTTAGGTTTTGAAATCCAAGAAAGTATAGTTTATAAAATCATCAGCTTCTTGAGTGACAGCAGCTGAGGATCAGATAATATCTGGGGAGGTATTCAGAGTTATCCCCTCCCCCTGTTAGAATTAGCATAAGTATTATATAATCGATTTACTTTTACTTGCAGGACCTGAGGGAAGTCATACCCATGTGACCAAAAGGGGCGGGGCTTCAGCCAACAAAGCTGATACCAGCTGGTCACATGGGAATGACCTCCCACAGGTCCTGCAAGTAAATCGATTGTATAATACTTATGCTAATTCTAAGAGGGGGAGGGGATAACTATAAATTCCCCCCAGAAATTATCTGATCCTCAGCTGCTGTCACTCAAGAAGCAGATGATTTTATAAACTTTACTTTCTTAGATTTCAAAACCTAAACATCCGAGATTACCACTAAAGGTATGTAGAGAATCAGCCTGGTAATGCCAGTATAGCACTGGCTTTAGGTTATATATGAAAATCCTGGTGATTGGTTCCCTTTAATGCAGGTAACGAGTTGATTAGGAGCATCTAACTGGTCTGTGGGAGCCAAAACTCTTAATGGTTGGTAGGGGATCAAATACTTATTTCTCTCTGCACAATGTAAAAAATGTATATAATTTATACAATGTAATTTTCTGGATTTTATTTCGGATATTCTATCTCTCACTATTAGGGCTTATTCAGTCTGTCCTGTTCAATTCCTGGTATTTTGCGGACCCACTGACAGGACCATCTTTTCACTGTCTTTTGTGTAGGATTAGATAGCACACGGAAGCATTTCTGTGTGTATCCGAGCCTACAAAAACACATCGGATGCCGTATGTCCGTTCCGTTATTATGGAATATGTCCTATTCTGTTCCGTAATAACGAACCGTGGCTCAATACAAGTCAATGGGTGGCTTCCGTCGGGTGCCTGTGCAGTCTGTGTCCCGCTCCCCCTGCCAGCCCCGCGGCTGCTCGCACTGCAGTATCAGCATCTGCCTGCACTGCAGTGTGTCAGCAGATGCCCACACTGCAGTGTGTCAGCAGATACCCACACTGCAGTGTGCCAGCAGCCGCGAGGATGATGAGTGTTGCCGTCAGGAGGTTAGTAAAGTTCATTACCTGTGGTGATTAGGTCCTTCACTCCTGACGTCAGCACTCGTCACTGACCGCCACGTTCTCACATCAACGCTTGCGGGCGCCCTGAGACTGTGACTAGCGGTGACGTCACGGACCGCTCGCCATACTTGTGAACGCAGCGGGCATAGAGGTCAGTGATCAGCACTGACATCAGGAGTGCAGCGGCTTCTATCACTGCAGGTAATGTACCTCGCTAACCTGCTGATGTCAGCGCTGGTCATGCCCTGCAGTGACCTGGGCTAACCTCATGATGTTAGCTCAGGTCACTGCACTGCACTCCTAGCCAATGGGGAACGTTCTGTTCTTCATTGACTGGGACAGTGACTATGGATCATCGTGGGACCCCCTTATTGGATTACGCCAGACCCGGATTTGATTTTTCCTTCCAATAAATTGGTGAAAGAGGGAATGTGTTGGGGAGTGTTTTTTCAAATAAAAATTTGTTTGTCGTCTATTTATTATTTATTACTGACTGGGTTGGGGATGTCGGGTATCTGATAGACGCTTGACATCACAAACTCCAGGGCTTGATGCCAGGTGAGATTACACAGCTGGTATCAACCCCATATATTACCCCGTTTGCCACCGCACCATGGCATCGGGATGAGGTGGTGAAAAGCACCAGGATTGCCGCATCTAATGGGGTGTCCTCTGTTTTTGATTACCAGCCAAGGTGAAGCTGCCAACTGTGGTGTGCAGGCTGCAGCTGTCTGCTTTACCCAAGCTGGCTACAAAAAAATAGGGGAGACCCCACGTCGTTTTTTTGATTATTTATTTATTTTTTAGCTAAATACAAGCCTAAGCACCCTTTAGTGCCACATTATATATGTCTTTCTCATCTACTATCTATATATCCCTCTAGCTATCCCTCTATTCATTCATTAATTCCTCTCTCTATTTATCCCTCTATCTATCCCTCGATCTATCTTTCTATCCATCTATTTAGCTGTTTCCGTTTTTTGTGGTCCACATAAAAAAACGGACGGCACACGGACGACACACGAATCACACACGGCCCGTATATGGAACGGAACGGATGTCACACGGATGCCACACGGATGCATCCGTGAAAAATCAGGACCGTTTTTTGTGGACCGCAAAAACGGGATGGTCATGTGAATGTGGCCTTAAAATTAACATACCCTTAAAGTTATTGACTGTTCATATCTTTGTCAGAGGGCAAATTTACAAAATCAGCAAGGGATCAAATACTTATTTTCCCCACTGTATGAGCTCATTTCTTTTCACCCTCAGTAAAAATATATACCAACCAAGAAATAACTTTTTCTAAATATGTATTGCAAAAAAAATAATAATGTAATTTTATATTTCCCCCAAACAGGACTAAAAAAATAATACAATTTGTCCCACATAAAACAAATTCAAATATGTCTAAATCAGTTAAAAATGTTATATGTTAGGGCTGCTGCAATGCAAAAAAAAAAATAAATAAAAAATTGGACAGTCATTAAATTGTAACTATCATTTCATAAACGTTTTTATACATTATAGGCGCTGTGTTGTGTTGCTGATTACTGGAGGTTCAGGTCCTGAGACCCCATCGAAGGCTCAAAACTGTTGACTTACATCCTCGAGAAGCCTTTATCTTGTAGCCAGTCAGCCACTTCCTCCGGTGTAGAGTTATGTCGCAGGGTCTCTGGACGTATTCGAACGTGCTGTTACAATATAAAGTTGATATCATAACATCCATAACATTGATTTTTTCTTTACCCATCTATTTATCTATATCTATATCTATATACAGTGCCTACAAGTAGTATTCAACCCCCTGCAGATTTAGCAGGTTTGATAAGATGCAAATAAGTTAGAGCCTGCAAACTTCAAACAAGAGCAGGATTTATTAACAGATGCATAAATCTTACAAACCAACAAGTTATGTTGCTCAATTAAATTTTAATAAATTTTCAACATAAAAGTGTGGGTCAATTATTATTCAACCCCTAGGTTTAATATTTTGTGGAATAACCCTTGTTTGCAATTACAGCTAATAATCGTCTTTTATAAGACCTGATCAGGCCGGCACAGGTCTCTGGAGTTATCTTGGCCCACTCCTCCATGCAGATCTTCTCCAAGTTATCTAGGTTCTTTGGGTGTCTCATGTGGACTTTAATCTTGAACTCCTTCCACAAGTTTTCAATTGGGTTAAGGTCAGGAGACTGATTAGGCCACTGCAACACCTTGATTTTTTCCCTCTTGAACCAGGCCTTGGTTTTCTTGGCTGTGTGCTTTGGGTCGTTGTCTTGTTGGAAGATGAAATGACGACCCATCTTAAGATCCTTGATGGAGGAGCGGAGGGTCTTGGCCAAAATCTCCAGGTAGGCCGTGCTATCCATCTTCCCATGGATGCGGACCAGATGGCCAGGCCCCTTGGCTGAGAAACAGCCCCACAGCATGATGCTGCCAGCACCATGCTTGACTGTAGGGATGGTATTCTTGGGGTCGTATGCAGTGCCATCCAGTCTCGAAACGTCACGTGTGTGGTTGGCACCAAAGATCTCGATCTTGGTCTCATCAGACCAGAGAACCTTGAACCAGTCTGTCTCAGAGTGCTCCAAGTGATCATGAGCAAACTGTAGACGAGCCTTGACATGACGCTTTGAAAGTAAAAGGTACCTTACGGGCTCGTCTGGAACGGAGACCATTGCGGTGGAGTACGTTACTTATGGTATTGACTGAAACCAATGTCGCCACTGCCATGAGATCTTCCCGGAGCTCCTTCCTTGTTGTCCTTGGGTTAGCCTTGACTCTTCGGACAAGCCTGGCCTTGGCACGGGTGGAAACTTTCAAAGGCTGTCCAGGCCGTGGAAGGCTAACAGTAGTTCCATAAGCCTTCTACTTCCGGATGATGCTCCCAACAGTGGAGACAGGTAGGCCCAACTCCTTGGAAAGGGTTTTGTACCCCTTGCCAGCCTTGTGACCCTCCACGATCTTGTCTCTGATGGCCTTGAAATGCTCCTTTGTCTTTCCCATGTTGACCAAGTATGAGTGCTGTTCACAAGTTTGGGGAGGGTCTTAATTAGTCAGAAAAGGCTGGAAAAAGAGATAATTAACCCAAACATGTGAAGCTCATTGTTCTTTGTGCCTGAAATACTTCTTAATACTTTTGGGGAACCAAACAGAATTCTGGTGGTTTGAGGGGTTACTCACAGCAAGTTGGGCTGCAGTGTGTACATCGCCCAGGCCAAAAGCTAATGCTCTACCAGGACACAGCTAAACCCCCACTAATGTGGAAGCGTCACAGGTGCAGGAGACGCAGATCACACACACACCTCCATGGAATGGAGGGGAGGCGAATGCTAGATGATAAAACTGCACACAAGTGGCTTGCATAGAGCACTGTTCACATGCAGATGGCACAGTCACAAACCCGCAGCCTATTAGGTGACGCCCTTCTATTAGATCAGGCGAGCTGCCAAGCCGTACCCCACTGTGTATCATGCACGGACAGACACTCTACAATGCAAGGCCCAACAGAAAGGGGCCTGGCTGTATCCTGTACAAACAAAAAAATATGAGGTTTTTGTTGGTATTTATGGCCATAAAACGTAAGCCTACACCCTCGTCACGGGACCTCATGTCTGTAGGTCCCTACACTAAAAATAAAAATAGCAACAAAAAGAGGACAATGTCCTCCAAAAATTAAGTATTACTCACAGCAAGTTGGGCTGCAGTGTGTACATCGCCCAGGCCAAAAGCTAATGCTCTACCAGGACACAGCTAAACCCCCACTAATGTGGAAGCGTCACAGGTGCAGGAGACGCAGATCACACACACACCTCCATGGAATGGAGGGGAGGCGAATGCTAGATGATAAAACTGCACACAAGTGGCTTGCATAGAGCGCTGTTCTAGACATTGTCCTCTTTTTGTTGCTATTTTTATATTTAGTGTAGGGACCTACAGACATGAGGTCCCGTGACGAGGGTGTAGGCTTACGTTTTATGGCCATAAATACCAACAAAAACCTCATATTTTTTTGTTTGTACAGGATACAGCCAGGCCCCTTTCTGTTGGGCCTTGCATTGTAGAGTGTCTGTCCGTGCATGATACACAGTGGGGTATGGCTTGGCAGCCCGCCTGATCTAATAGAAGGGCGTCACCTAATAGGCTGCGGGTTTGTGACTGTGCCATCTGCATGTGAACAGCGCTCTATGCAAGCCACTTGTGTGCAGTTTTATCATCTAGCATTCGCCTCCCCTCCATTCCATGGAGGTGTGTGTGTGATCTGCGTCTCCTGCACCTGTGACGCTTTCACATTAGTGGGGGTTTAGCTATGTCCTGGTAGAGCATTAGCTTTTGGCCTGGGCGATGTACACACTGCAGCCCAACTTGCTGTGAGTAATACTTAATTTTTGGAGGACATTGTCTTCTTTTTGTTGCTATTTTTATGGTTTGAGGGGTTGAATAATAAATGACCCTCTGAATAAACTTTTCACAATTTAAAAAAAAAAAAAAAAAAAAAAGAAATAACATTCTTTGTTGCTGCAGTGCATTTCACACTTCCAGGCTGATCTACAGTCCAAATGCCACAATGCCAAGTTAATTCCGAATGTGTAAATGTGTAAATGTGCTAAATCTGCAGGGGATTGAATACTACTTGTGGGCACTGTACATATATACATATATATATATATATATATATATATATATATTATATATATATATATATATATATATATATACACACATACATACATACATATACACACACACACACACACACACACACACACACACACACACACACACACACACACACACACACACACACACACACACACACACACACACACACACACACACACACACACACACACACACACACTGATTGAAAGAAGTACTGAACACATCACCAATTTTCAAAGTAAATCTATTTCTAAAAGGTGCTATTGACATGAATTTCTCACCAGATATCAGTGACTATGCATTCAACCCACAGATGTAAAGAAGTTAGACCCATAGATGTCCATAAATTAAGTTATGTGTAATAATGAGAAATGAAACAGGGAAAAAGTACTGAACACATGAAGTAAGAGGTGCAAAGATCCATGGAAAGTTGTGACACCAGCTGAAATCTATCAGTGATTAGAAAGCAATCCTGCCACTTAGTGAAAAATAATATCAACTGATGGCATATATAAGGGTGTTTCATTATGGGAAAACCAGTGAGCTGTCTCAAAACTTTCACAATTTTTTTGTTACAAAATATACTGATGGCATTGGTTATAGAAGTATTTCTAAATTACTGAAGGTTCCAGTGAGCACTATCAGGCTGGACTCACACTAGAGTATGGCATCCAATGCGACAGCATTGGATGTGATGTGCTAATGACCCCCGGCTCAGGCTCAGGCTCAGGCTCTGCTCCTCCCTTGTCAGCCTGTGCGTATATCGCACTGCACTGGGATAACATCCGAGTGCAGTCCGATGTATCTCTCACATCCATTCACTTGAATGAGTGCAAGTGATAAGGCTGTAGCAGAAAATCGCAGCATCCTGCTGCTTTTCTCGCATCCAGAATCTGGATGCGATAAAAGCTGCCCAACTGCTCTCCCTCATTGCCTAACATTGGTCAGAGTGCAATGCAAGATTTTCACGCTTGTGTGAGCGTACCCTTAGGCTTTAATCTGGAAGTGGAAAGAACATAATTTCACTAGAAACTGGCCACAACCAAATGCTCTTTGCAAGATTTTAGACAGTTGAGTGAAAATAATTATTAGAAGAGTTGTCCGAGAGCTACAGAAATACCTAGAATCAGCAGGTTACATTTTTTCAAAGAAAGCAATAAGCAATGCAGTCAACCTCCATGGCCTGTATGTACGCTCACAACGCAGGACTCCATTGCTGAACAAAAAGCATGTTTAAGCACGTTTAAAGTTTGTTTAACAACATTTAAGCAAGCCTGTGAAATACTGGGAGAATATAGTGTGGTCAAATAAGACCAAACTTGAATTCTTTGGATGCCATAAAACACACCATGTTTGGAGACCAAAAGGCACTGCCTATGACCCTCCACCACCCAAACAGTGAAGCTTGAAAGTGGAAACAATATGGTGTGGGGATGTTTTTCACCATAAGGAAAACTTTATGCAATTGAAGGAAGGATGAATGGACAAATGTACCAAGACATTATTGATAAAAATCTGCTGCCATCTACCAGGATGATGAAGATGAAATGAGGGTGGACATTTAAGCAAGACAATGATCCCAGACACACAGCCAGGGAAAGTCTCAATTTGTTTCAGAGAAAAAAAAACCTGCTAGAATGGCCCAGACAGGCACCTGACCTGAATCCAATAGAAAATTTGTGGAAGGAACTAAAGCTCAGAGTTCATAGAAGGAGCCCAAAGAACCTTCAGGATTTGAAGAGTGTTTGTATGGAATAATGGGTCAAAATCACACCAATGCATGCAAATAGTTTCTCCTTACACTGGGCATCTTAAGGCTGTTATCACCAACAAACTCTTTTGTATGAAGTATTAAATAAATTTCAGTAAGTGTGTTCAATACTTTTCCCGGAGTAATTTCTCATTATTACATTTTTGAACATTGGAGGTGTTATTTCTTTGCCTGTGAGGGTTGAATGGGTTGCAACCGACATCTGGTGAGAAATTAGAATGGGTTGCAACCGACATCTGGTGAGAAATTAATGTCAATAGCGCCTTTAAAAATATATTTACTTAGAAAATTGATGATCTGTTCAATACTTATTTCACCTACTGTATATTTTTGCTTAATGTTCCTTTACCTGGTTATTAGCTGTATTCTCCAAAATGTTGCTTGGCACAAATCCTCTCTGCTCATGAGCATTTTCAACCATCCACCATTGTCGGCTCTGATCTAGAACCTGAGTAAAATAATTAAAGAAAATATCCTCATAAAACATATTAAAAAATAAAGATGCATTCTTATGTGCTCTAGTAACTTTTTATTTATTTCAAGCTTATATCGCAATCCATAGGACTTTAATCTAGAGTGGTCTAAAATCTGCATTTCTTACACAGATTTTGATTTGCAAAGCATACAATATGGGTTCATGTGCATGCTCGTAGAGTTTGGCTAATAATCATTCAAACATATTGTACTGTACTTTGTAAATTGTGTTTTTATTTCAGAGTCTTTTCATTGTGGCTATATACATGTATTGTGTTTCTTGTAACAGTAAGGTACAGTCTAAAAAATTGTCCCAAAGAAATCATTTAACACAAAAACCTGATTTACATAATAGGTAATTTTCTGATTATAGCTTTCCTTTGAAAGAGCAGTCTAGTACTTTTATATTGAAGTCATATCCTTTGGATAAGTCATCAGTATCAGATTGGTTCTGGTACAACACCCAGCACCCGCATTGATAAGATGTTTTCGTTACCAAATGTTATCAGCATAACTCCTTCATTTGTATAGTAGCCATAACCAGGTATTGCAAATTCCCTCCTCATCGAATGAATAGTTTAGATAAAGATTAACCTTTTGTGGCTTCTATACAGTTGACGTAGATATGCTGTTCCATTCTGCAACTAAGCATATTCAGCCACTGCCAGCACCATAACGTCTGATCGGCAGGGTGCCAGGTTTCGCACACCCATTGATCTAGCTAGTACTGATGACATTCTGAGGATAGGGCATCAATACAAAAGTACTGGTGAACCCTATTAACTTGCTACCCTCAGATCAAGCAGGTAAGCATTGAACTAATGCAGAAAGCTGAATCTCACAAATTTATTAGCATAGTTATGTTTTGTTAAAAGGATGTATCTTCAGATGTAACAATATAATATGTATACATTAGGAAATAGATCACCTATACCTAATGGGGATGGTGTAATTGTTGTGCAAATTCATCCTAGAATGACTCTTTAATAGTGATGGGCGGACCTGGATTGTAAAAGTCTGGATCCGCTCAGTGTCAAACATATCCGAGTGCCAGACCCGGGTTTGAAATTCTCATTGAATTCCGGGTAATAATACAGATCCGCAACTCAGGAAATAAAACAAAAATAAAGGAAAGAAAGAAAATAAGACTGATGCAATTGTGTCACACATATCGAGTCTCCAGCGGGGCTGTAATTGCTTCCGGGTCACTCATTCTTCTTCCGGGGCTGCTCATTATCGCTAATCCATATGCACTGCTTCCCCCTCCCACTGGCAGTTGTGGCGTCTGATTGGTTGCAGTCAGATGCGCCCCCAGCCGGTGTGATAGCATCTGACTGCTTGCGATCACAGACCCTGTCTGCGGCTCTACATAATGGTGTAAAAATCAATTAATTAAAAAAAATATATCATAGGTTCCACCTATATTATAGGTGCACAGCACAGATAAAGTCCACGGCTACAGGCTGCAGGCCCCAGTCGTGCGCTTATCTTGGCTGTGAATCAAAATAAGAGAAACCGCATGTGGCCCTTTTAAAAAGGATTTAGATAAATAATTTTAAAAATGGCGTGTGGTCCTCCCAAATTTGATACCCAGCTATGATAAAGCTGATAGAGGGGGCTTGTATTGTGAGGCTGGGGAGACCTGTGCTTATTGGATCCTCCAATCTAAAAAATAGCAGCCTGCAGCTGCCCAGGATTGTCGCATCTATTAGATGCAGCAGTCCCGGAACTTTGCCTGGCTCTTCCCAATTGCTCTGATTTCGTGACTTTCAGGGTAATAAGGGGTTAATAACAGCTTTCAGCTGCCACTAAGCCCAGATTAGTAATGGGAGGCATATATGAGACCCTATTACTAATCTGTAAGTTGAAAGACAAAATGAGAAACATTGAAAAATCCTTCATTTGAAATAAAATACAAAAAAACACCCTTTTTCACCACTTTATTAACCCCCAAAACACATAGGTCTGATGTAATGCACATGAGGTCCCACAGCGATTTCAGCTCTGCTACATCCAAAGTCACAGCGAGCGTCCATACAAAATTACTGCCCACTGTGAGCTTCAGGCAGAGAATGTCTGAGCCATGCAATTACTGGTGACATCACTCAGGCTATTTGCGGTCACAGCTGGATGTTCCCATGGTACTCCACCTGTGTTTGCAGGTAACCTGGCCTCAGATGACCTCAGTAAACTCAGGCTCACAGACTCACAACTCATGGCAGAAAAAAACATGTTCATTTGCCAACAGATGCAGATTTGGTGATGAAATTTCTACACCATAATTCACACGAGGTACCATACCAATTGCTGCTCTGCTATATCTGAAGTGACAGCACAGGGGCACAGGACATGACCATCTGCTATGGGCTTAACGCAAAGAATGACTGAGCTGCAGCCATGAATGGTGATGTCACTCAGGTTATTTGCGGTCATAGCTGGAGTTTCCTACGGTCCTCCACCTGTGACCGCAGGTAACCTGACCTCAGGTGACCTCACTAAACTGAGTGACCTCACCTCTAAGATGCAGATTTGGTGCTGACATTTTTACACCATATTCCTGCACCAGATCTACAACTCCTGGCAAAAAAAACGTATCACTACCACATCATACCGCTTGCGGTTTTGATGCGTTTTTTTGACCAGGAACTGTAGATTGGGTGCATGAATATGGGGTAAACATTTCATCACCAAATTTGCATCTCTTGGCCCAAAGAAGTAAAAAAACAGTTTTTCTGCCAGGAGGTACAAATATGGTGCTGAAATCTGATGTAGACATTTCAGCACTAAATTTGCACCTCCTGGCAGAAAACTGCACTGAAACGGTGTCAAAAACTTTTTTTTGCATTTTTGGACCAAGAAATGCAAATTTCATGATTAAATTTTTACACTACATTCATGCACCCAATCTATACCTTCTGGCAAAAAAAAAAAATGCATCAAAAGTGCATGGGGCATGATGCGTTTTTTGGCCAGGAGGTGTAGATTGAATGCAGCAATATGGTGTCAAACTTTCAGCACCAAATCTACATCTTTTGGCAAAAAAATGCAGTTTTCTGCCAGCTTATGCAGGTTTCACTTGAGGTGAGGTCACTGAGTTTAATGAGGTCACCTGAGGTCAGGTTACCTACAATCATAGCTGGAGGATCGTGAGAACCTCCAGCTATAACCACAAAAAATGCAGAAAGACAAAAGGTAGCAGAGTGGGTGGAATCTTAACGGACTGCAGACCTAATCCTGACACACAACTAGAAGTAGCCGTGGGACGAGCCTAAGATGACCTAGTCGTCTCGACACAGCCGGAGAACTAAATATTCTTACAGATAGAGATATAAGAAGGCTTATCTGCCTCGGAGCAATCCCCAAAGATATAGATAGCCCCCCACATGTAAAGACTACGGTGGTATAGGAAAACACAATACAAAGCTAGAAAAAGCAGATTCCGCAAAGGTGAGGCCCAAACTATCTTTATAGGAAAGAATAGGAAGGAGCAACTGTCTGCAGCTGTAAAAACCCTAATAAATACCAGCACGCCTGATATGGAAAAAATCCTGGGGTCACACAACCTCTCCCCCACTATATCAGCACACTGTTACTGGAATCCAAAAACACTAATATAAATGAAGGACTGAATTAATACCAAGCCTGACAAAACACATTGCAGAATCATGGAGCTAAGTATACAGACACTCCCAGCAGGGAATGATCCAATTCCACCAAGAACTCCACATAGACAAAATAGGAATCAAGCATTAGTAGCAAAGGAGAAAAAAATAAAGTGGAAAAAATAAGCAGGGGTACAAAAACCACTTATCTCAGAGGAGTGCTGGTAGTGAGCAGGGCTGGTTTCAGAATGTTCTTAACAGACATGATATCCATTGAGCACCGGCAAGTAACAGGAGAAAACTGCTCAGTTATATAGTCCAATCAGAAATACCTGATTGCCAGTCCTCCACAGGTGTGTGGCTTTCATTCCACACATCAACTGCACCTCCAGCACTGACTGACCACAAGAGGGAGCCCCAAACTGGAAAATGTATTCACAACAACTGGCCATGCAAGAATAGGGATATTTTTATCTTCCAGGAATTGTGTACTGATCTTTGCAACATGAGGTGATGGCTGGGGATGAATGGCACAACAATGTGCCTCAGGATCATGTCATGGTAAGTCTGTACATTTAAAATCCATATATATAATTGCCCTATTCTGTCTCTGTCTGTCTGTCCAAGAAATGACGTTGTACGCTGAAACCGCCTAAACCACGCCCACACAGCTCCAACAGGCCGAACACCCCCCCACCCACCCCTCACTCCACCTCACCTAATCAGCAGCAGCCCTGCATCACATCCCCCACACACCCACACCTTACTCTACCCACACCGAATCAGCAGCGACGACCGCTCAATTAGGACACACCCACTTGGCGAAACCCTGACAATGCCATGACGCAGCCGGCGGACAGGTACAAGGGACACCGCCATTGAAGCTCCCTACACCCGACGCGACGGAGCACAGTTGGCGCTTTCACACTTGCATTGTGCGGCATCCGTCACAATACGCTGTGTGACGCATGTGACGAATGCCGCCCCCATGATCACTGCACACACCGGCACTACCACTCCAATCATCACTGCACATACACCAGCACTACCGTACCTATCATCACCGCACATACACCGGCACTACCGCATCCATCCTCACCACACACCTCCGGCACTACCGCTCCCATTATCATCGCACATACACCAGCACTACCGCACCCATCATCACTGCACACACCCCAGCGCTACCGCTCCCATCATCACTGCACATACACCAGCACTACCACCCCCATTATCACCGTACACACCCCGGCACTGCTGCACCCATCATCACCGCATATACACCGGCACTACCGCAGCCATCCTCACCGCACACACCCCGATACTACCGCACCTATCCTCAACGCACATACACCGGCACTACCGCTCCCATCATCATCGCACATACACCGGCACTACCACTCCTATCATCACCGCACATACACCAGCACTACCACACCCATCATCACCGCACACACCCCGGCACTACCTCTCCCATCATCTCTGCATATACACCGGCACTACCGCTCCTATCATCACCGCACACACACCAGCACTACGGCTCCCATCATCACCGCACATACACCGGCACTACCACTCCTATCATCACCGCACATACACCAGCACTACCACACCCATCATCACCGCACACACCCCGGCACTACCTCTCCCATCATCTCTGCATATACACCGGCACTACCGCTCCTATCATCACCGCACACACACCAGCACTACGGCTCCCATCATCACCGCACATACACCGGCACTACCGCTCCTATCATCACCGCACACACCCAGGCACTACCGCACCCAACATCACCGCACACACGCAGGCAGTACCGCACTTATCATCACCGCACACACCGGCAATACCCGAGTGACGTCTCCGCTTCTCCGCTGACAGCGCGATTCACTTCAGTTGCTGCGTGGAGCTCACAGTGAGTTTTGTACGGCCGCTCCTGTCAGCTTCATGTAGCAGAGCTGAAAGCGTCATGGGATCTCTGTGGATTATACCGAACCTGGAGGGGTATTTGGGGATTTTAGTAAACTGGTGAAAGAGGGTGTTTTTTGTCTTTTATTTCAAATAAAGGATTTTTTCAGTGTAAGTGTTTATTTACTTTCACTTACAGGTTAATCATTGGGGGTGTCTCCTAGACGCCTGCCATGATTAACCTAGGACTTAGTGGCAGCTATGGGCTGCCATTAACTCCTTATTACCCCAATTGCCACTGCACCAGGGCAATTCGGGATGAGCCTGGTAAAGTCCCGGGACTGTCGCATCTAATGGATGCGGCAATCCCGGGCGGCTGCTGGGTGATATTTTTAGGCTGGGGGCTTCCCATAACGTGGGGCTCCCCATCCTGAGACTACCAGCCTTCAGCCGTGTGGCTTTATCTTGGCTTGTATCAAAATTGGGGGGGACCGTGCTCCGTTTTTTTAAATTATTTATTTATTTTACTGCACGATATAGACCCGCCCACCGGCGGCTGTGATTGGTTGCAGTGAGACAGCTGTCACTCAGTGTGGGGGCATGTCTGCCTGGAACCAATCATAGGCGCCGGTGGGCGGGGGAAGCAGGGAATACAAGATGGAATAATGAGCGGTCGGCATTTTCAAAAGAGGAGAAGCCGCCAGAGCACTGTGACAGCTGTGCAGTGCCGTGCCGGTGATCGGTATGAGAAAGGAGGAGAGAGGGAGAGACAGACCGACAGAGAGAGAGACACTGACATTGATAGAGAGAAATCAACAGAGAGAGAGAGAGAGAGAGACCAACATTGACAGAGACAGAGAGATAG
This sequence comes from Anomaloglossus baeobatrachus, assembly GCF_048569485.1. Classification (NCBI taxonomy): domain Eukaryota; kingdom Metazoa; phylum Chordata; class Amphibia; order Anura; family Aromobatidae; genus Anomaloglossus; species Anomaloglossus baeobatrachus. Next base: position 253,533,676 of record NC_134354.1, on the reverse strand, counting down.
AACGACAGAGAGATAGAGACTGAGAAAGAGACCGACCGACAGAGAGAGAGACCGACCGACACAGAGAGAGAGAGATTAGGAGTGCTTTTAACGATTTAGAACGTTCTGCTGGACATGCTGAGCATGCTCAGCAGAACGTGATGGAATCCTGTACTGGAATCCGTTGCCAAACACATGGCGACGGAATCCAGCACCATAGACATTCATTATGCCTCTTATCGGATCCCGACGGAATCCTGCGGAGTGTGTTTTTTTACAGCAACAAAAACGCTAAATTCATCTTTCCTTCTGCCCGACGGGCACTGACGGTCACCGACAAAACAACTGATGCGCCGTGGGGCGGATGCAACGCAAGACCATCCGTTGCAATCCGCCATTAATAGAAGCCTATGAGGAATAAACGGATTTCTGCAACTGTTACCATAATTCTTCAAGGCGGTGGATTGCAATGGATGCCGTTCAACGCAAGTGTGAAAGCGCCCTTAAACCCCGACCCACAGGAGGCCCCAAAGCGCACGTCATTGGCAACTACGCCACAGAGACACAGAAAGACGGGGACCGGAGGAGATGCAGCTGCGGCATCGCAGGACTTCCCCACGCCACAGAGACACATAGAGGGATGGGGACAGGAGGAGACGCAGCTGCCGCACAGTAGGAACCCAGCACTTCGGGACGCAGCTCTCTCACTAACCAAGGATAAATGCAGGGGAAGCACATGGCTACTTAAAGATTAACACTGCTGTGAATATTAAGAAGCCGCTCATTACTATTCATGAGCTGCTCATTACTATTCATGAGCAGCTACTTAATATTCACTGCAGAGTTAATATTTAAGTAGCCATGTGCTTCCCCTGCATTCATCAGTGGTTAGTGGGAGAGCTGCATCCCAGAGTGCTCATGAGCCAATCATTACTATTCATGGCCAGTGGGAAGTGAAGCCACACACACACACACACAAACACACCCCCCCCACGACTCCCACACAGCCCAACACAAACACACACACACCGGCACACGAAAACCACCACACACACACACCGCAGCGCGTGCACACACACACACACACACACACCCCCGCTCATATCAAACAACGCCCACAGACACATATCAAACACAGACACCCACATACCAGGATGGGGGCCATACAAGGATGGAGACTATACTAGGATGGGACACAGAGCAGGATGCTGCATACACAAGGATCCTGCCTATACCACGATGGGGCCACATACTAGCATCAACCCACATACCAGGATGGGGGCCATACAAGGATGGAGACAATACCCGGATGGGACACAGACCAGGATGCTGCATACACAAGGATCCTACCTATACTATGATGGGGCACATATCAGGATGGTGGCTACACCATGATGGGGGCACATACCAGCATGGGGCCACATCACAGCATCAGCCCACATACCAGGCCAACCCACACCTCCCAATGCCACAGCCTGCAACTCACCGCAGGCCACAGTGCAAAAGTGGAACGAACGCCACACAGGAGCGAACAGCCGGTGGACAGGTACAAGGGACACCTTAGGAAACATTCTAGATGGTGCCTATACCGGAAGGTTGCCTACACCAGATTGCGCACACAGACCAGGATGGGGGCACATGTCAGGATGGGGGCTGCACCACAATGGGGCACATACCAGCATGGGGCCACATCAAAGCATCAGCCCACATACCAGGATGAGGGCCATACAAGGATGGAGATTATACCAGGATGGGACACAGACCAGAATGCTGCATACACAAGGATCCTGCCTATACCACGATGGGGCACATATCTAGAATACCCGATGCGTTAGAAGAATCGGGCCACCATCTAGTATCATCAATAAAATGCACCTGTGTTCATAATTCATATAGCATACGCCTACACATACCAAAGCCCCACTGCCACCATTGGCCACTTGATCCACAACATTATCGTCAGCAAACCACTCACTCACACAATGCCGTACACGAAGTCTGGCATCTGCCCTGTACAGAGAGCATGACAACAACGAACTGCACTCAGATGGAGCCCCAATGAGGACAGAAAGCAAACAGAAAAGCTTCTCTGAGACGGTTTCTGACAGTTTTTGCAGCAGCTGTCCTGGTAGCTGATCTCAGACGAATTTGGATGTTCAATGTTAAGGTGCAGGGGTGGCGTGGTTACATGTGGTCTATGGTTGTGAGGCCAGTTGGATGTACTGCTGAATTCTCTGAAACACTTGGAGATGGCTTAAAGTAGACAAATGAATGCTTAATTTATGGGCAACAGCTCTGGTGGACATTAATGTAGTCAGCATACCGATTACACGCTCCCTCAAAACTTGCGACATCTGTGGTATTATACTGTCTGATAAAACTTCACATTTTAGGGTGGACTTTTATTGTGGCCAGCGTAAGGCATGCAATACTCATACAGTCTAATCAGCATCCTGATATTTCCTACCTGTGAGGTAGATGGATTCTCTCAGCAAAGGTGAAGTGCTCACTTACACAGATGTAGACAAATTTGTGGACAATATTTGAGATAAATTTTGTGTATAGAAAAAGTCTTAGAACTTAGAGTTCAGCTCAAGAAAAATGGGAGCAAAGAAGACGAAAGTGTTGCATTTATGCATATACAATGTGTCCAACCATATCCTGTCCACCGCCATTAAATTGAGAGCATCAAAGTTAAATGAGCGCCATATGCATGACCAGCATTCAATGGTTTGGGGGGTCAGGGGTTTCATATCATAGCATTTCTGTATGCAAGGTGTCGATTTGTATTGAATTGATTATGCCCTACAACTTTGTAATTCAATTTTTTTCTCTATCTCATTCCGTTTGAGATAAAAATGCTAACTCCGTTGTTTTCCACCACATGGTGCTTTAGGTGGTTTCATTGCGTAGCGCATGGCTACTTTACTATACCTAGACACCACTTCTATGCCTATAGCTGCCGCCGTTCTCAAGTTAATGGCGATGGACAGGATATGGGTGGACACACTGTATATGCATACACAGTGGCATGTAAAATTTTGAGCCCCCTAGTCAAAATGACCGCTACTGGGAAGACTTAGGCGGGCTTTGCACACTATGACATCGCAGGTGCGATGTCGATGGGGTCAAATTGAAAATGACGCACTTCCGGCATCGCATGCGACATCGTAGTGTGTAAAGGCTCGATGATACGATTAACGAGCGCAAAAGCATCGTAATCGTATCATCGGTGCAGCGTCGGCGTAATCTATAATTACGCTGACGCGACAGTCCGATGTTGTTCCTCGCTCCTGTGGCAGCACACATCACTGTGTGTGAAGCCGCAGGAGCGAGGAACATCTCCTACCGGCGTCACTGCGGCTTCCGTAGGATATGCGGAAGGAAGGAGGTGGGCGGGATGTTTACATTCTGCTCATCTCCGCCCCTCCGCTCCTATTGGCCGCCTGCCGCGTGACGTCGCAGTGACGCCGCATGACCCGCCCCCTTAACAAGGAGGCGGGTCGCCGGCCAGAGCGACGGTCGCAGGACAGGTGAGTCCATGTGAAACTGCCGTAGCGATAATGTTCGCTACGGCAGCTATCACAAGGATATCGCTGCTGCGACGGGGGTGGGGACTATCGCGCTCGGCATCGCAGCATCGGCCTGCGATGTCGCAGCGTGCAAAGTACCCCTTAAGCAAGTTGCAGATGAAAGGATCTCTAAAAGACAGACTTAAAGATGACCCATTTCCTTTGTATTTTAGGCAATATATATATGTGTGAATTTTTCAACCTTTTCCCACATTTGAGGCTTCAAACATAAAGATAAAAAAATTAAATTTCATGGTGAAGAATCAACAACTGTATACACGATTGTGAAGTTGAACAAAATTTATTGCTTATTTTAAACTTTTATAAAAAATAATAAACTGAATGATCTCTGAATGATCCAGTGTTGTCCTAAATGACTGATGATGATAAATATAAGCCACCTGTGTGTAATCAAATCTCCGAATAAATGCACCTGCTCTGTGTTCTGCCGTGTTCTGTTTAAAGTGCAGATAGCATCATGGAACACAACAGGCAGGTCCGTGATACTGTTGTGGAGACATTTAAATCCGGATTTGATTACAAAAAGATTTCCACAACTTTAAACATCCCAAGAAGCACTGTGCAAGTGATCATATTGGAATGAAAGGAATATCATACCACTACAAATCTACCAAGACCCGGCCGTACATCCAAACTGTCATCTCAAACAAGGAGAAGACTGATCAGAGTGCAGCCAAGAGGCCCATGATCACTCTGGATGAACTGCAAAGATCTACAGCTCAGGTGGGAGAGTCTGTTCATAGGACAACAATCAGTCATACACTGCACAAATCTGGCCTTTATGGAAGAGTGGCAAGAAAGCAGCCATTTCTCAAAGATATCTATAAAAAGTGTTGTTTAAAGTTTGCCACAAGCCACCTGGGAGACACACCAAACATCTGGAAGAAGGTGCTCTGGTCAGATGAAGACAAAATCGAACTTTTTGGGCCCAATGCAAACGATATGTTTGGCGTAAAGCAACACAGCTCATCACCCTGAACACACCATCCGCACTGTCAAACATGGTGGTGGCAGCATCATGGTTTGGGCCTGCTTTTCTTCAGCAGGGACAGGGAAGATGGTTAAAATTGATGGGAAGATGGATGGAGCCAAATACAGGACCATTCTTGAAGAAAACCTGTTGGGGGCTGCAAAAGACCTGAGACTGGGACGGAGATTTGTCTTCCAACAAGACAATGATGCCAAACAAAGCAGAATCTACAATGGAATGGTTCACAAATAAACGTATCCAGGTGTTAGAATGACCAAGTCAAAGTCCAGACCTGAATCCAATCGAGAATCTGTGGAAAGAGCAGAAAACTGCTGTTGACAAACACTCTCCATCCAACCTCACTGAGCACGAGCTGTTTGCAAGGGCAGAATGGGCAAAAATGTCAGGCTCTCGATGTGCAAAACTGATAGAGACATACCCCAAGCGACTTGCAGCTGTAATCGTAGAAAAAGGTGGCGCTACAAAATATTAACTTAAAGGGGCCAAATAATATTGCACGCCCCAATTTTCAGTTTATTATTTTTTATAAAAGTTTAAAATAAGCAATAAATTTTCAACTTCAGCTTTTTTACAGATGTGCTATGGTTGCATTAGGAATTTGTTGAAAATTTCATTGAATCCATTCTTTCCTCTATCCATGAAATGTTCCCCCTGACACAACCCCAAAGCATGATTATCCTTCCCCATACTTAATGGTTGGCAGATGTTCTTTTCCAAAATTTTATGCTCTTTTTTTTCTCCACACATACCTTGTTTTATCCAAAGAGTTCTATTTTAACCTCATCGGTCCACAGAACTTGTTTTCAAAATGTGTCATACTTGTTTAGATCTTCTTTTGCATACCTATGACATTGAATTTTAGGTGAGGACACAGGAGAGATTTTCTTCTGATGACTCTTCTATGAGGTCATATTTGTGCAGGTGTCGCTGAACAGTAGAACAATGTACAACAATTTCGGAGTTTACTAAATCTTCCTGAAGGTCTTTTACAGTCAAACAGAAGTTCCGATTTACCTCTCCAGCAATCCTACGAGTAGCTGTCACAGAAATTTTGCTTGGTCTTCCAGACCTTATCTTGAGCTCCACTATTCCTGTTATCTGCCATTTCTTAATGACATTTCAAACTGAGGAAAGGGCAACTTGAAAGCGCTTTGCTACCTTCTTGTAGCCTTCTCCTGCTTTGTGGGCCTCCACCATTTTCAGAGTGCTAGGCAGCTGCTTAGAAGAACCCGTGGCTGTTGTTTTTTGGCACAAGGTTAGAGCAGTCTGGGTTTTTATAAAGCTGTAAGATTTTCATTACCTAGCCTTTTCTAACAATGATCGTTAACAAGCAATAACCCTAACAGGCTAATTACGGTCTGAAACCTTAGTCAAAATTATCTGGGCACACAAGTCTCCAAGGGTGACCAAACTTTTACAAAATGAAAAATGGGCCAATCCATCTTCAATGTGCTTAACTGTTCACAATAACTTGAACTAGGGGTGCCCAAACTTTTACATACTACAGTGTGTGTGTGTGTGAGTGTGTGTAATATATATTTATATATACACATATATATATATATATTTTTTTTTTTAATTATTATTAATAATAATAATAATAATTGTATTCATTTATATAGTGCTATTCATTCCACAGGGCTTTACATACATTGGCAACACTGTCCCCATTGGGGCTCACAATCTAGAGTCCCTGTCTGTATGTCTTTGGAGTGTGGGAGGAAACCGGAGTACCCGGAAGAAACCCACGTAAACACGGGGAGAACATACAAATTCCTTGCAGATGTTGTCCTTAGTGGGACTAGAACCCAGGACCCCAGCGCTGCAAGACTGCAGTGCTAACCACTGAGCCACCATGCCACCCATTTATATACACAGAAGACAAATCTTTATTGTCAATAGTCAAGGTTTGTCATTTTTACCATACATACTAATCATTATTTGCGATTATCCTTGAGAAAGAGGTGAAGTTGCAAAATATTAAACTTTCTGACCTGACACAAATATCTTGCAGAACTCTCCCTACCTTTAGACTTTCTCCTTTTAGCACTGAAAGTTCACGTTCATTTCTGGCTTCAAAGTCATAAGCGGCTTTCATTTGAATTGGCTGGAAGTGTCTATAAAAGATAATAGTCTTTTATCACATGTAAGAGAAGGTCAGTAGTGTGACTCAATAGTTTGGCATTGTTCATATTTGTTGTACCGTACAGGGAATCTGCTAGGCCACTTATCGATGGACTGTGTTATAATGGGGCTTGTTGAGGTTCTCTTGAGGTTTCCTCCCTTTATTTGGAAAAATTAGTGCTATATGCTAATTTTGGAATTGTGATCATCACTATCACTTGAGTATTTTGAATTTTGAATTGAAGAAATAATTGGCTATAATCAAGGTTGGGACAAGGCGTAGGCACTAGGCAGGCTTGGGCACAACCTCTTACTTCTCTGAGGGGGACGCAATTAAAAAAACTCTGACTTTGCTGAAAGGCTGTGGCTGACCGGCACCCCCCATCCTCTTGTCTCAGGCATTCCGCATACTCATGGCTGGGGCGCAGGCCACAGATGAGCAGTGTCAGTCTCTGACACCGTTTACCCCTCTCTCTGCGACTAGCCATTGGTCCCTCCCTACACTCAACTGTATTTTCGTCTATCAGACGTGCGTACAATTGATGTGAGAGCTGGCAGCACAGGAGCAGAGGCGCTGTAATTAGCTCTCTGCTCCACTGAGAACTGTAGCAGAACACCACTGGGAACTCCAACAGAATGCAGACTACTTTTGGCCTGCGCCATGCTTAAGACGACGCACGCAGAGAACGTCGGGCGGCAAAACATAAGGGGAAACACCCGCCATGGTCTACCTGAAGCCTGGATTAGGTTAATATAAACTTTTTTGTTTGCTGGAAACCTTAATTGACATCAAGCAGCCTTCATTATAGCTAAGCTACAGTAAATTAGTTTCCATGATTATCCTTAGTTCTGACATTTAAAAGAGAAGATGTCAGGGATGAATATTTCTATTTGTCACTTGTATTGTGTAACTGGTTTGCAAACAGTGAATGATTCTATATCTAACTTTGAAATTGAAAAAGGTAACAATTCTAGTAAAAGTGGTCCTTGAAGCTTGTTACCTCCATAGGGGGAGGCAGAATTCACTAAGTGGCTTGTTAACTTAAGGCCGCTTTACACACTGCGATATCGGTACTGATATCGCTAGTGTGGGTAGCCGCCGCCATCTGTTGTGCGACACGGGCAAATCGCTGCCCATGGCGCACAACATCGCCCAGAGCTGTCACACATACTTACCTGCCTATTGACGTCGCTGTGACCGGCTAACCGCCTCCTTTCTAAGGGGGCGGTTCGTTCAGCGTCACAGCGACGTCACAGCAGCGTCACTGAACCACCGCCCAATAGCAGCGAAGGGGCGGAGATGAGCAGGACGTAACATCCCACCAACCTCCTTCCTTCTGCATAGCGGCCGGGAGGCAGGTAAGGTGAGGTTCCTCGTTCCTGCGGTGTCACACGGAGCGATGTGTGCTGCTGCAGGAACGAGGAACAACTTCGTTACTGCTGCAGTAACGATATTTGAGAATGGACCCCCATGTCACCGATGAGCGATTTTGCACGCTTTTGGGACGATGCAAAATCGCTCATAGGTGTCACACGCAATGGCATCGCTAATGCGGCCGGATGTGCGTCACCAATTCCGTGACCCCAACGACAACGCATTAGCGATGTCGTAGTGTGTAAAGCCCCCTTTAGTCTCTGACCCATTCCTCTACCTAGGGGGAGAGGGAGGACCATTGCTTCATCTGTCTAGGCACCAAATTACCTTGTCTAAGCCCTAGTCATGACAATTGGAGATGATCATTATTTGAGCTGCATAGAAATATCAAAATAATTTTCTTAGTTGGAAAACAAACTTTACATGCTCCCATGCGACAGAAGAGTTTAACATATACATTGTACTTGTCTTTACTCTCCATTGAGGAGGTAGAATTTCCATTCTACAATGGACAAGGATACAGAGAAAAATCTATTTTTCCTACCGATTGGTTGGTGGTGTTCTGTTGCTTTGTTGAATCTGGAGATTAAATAAACATATACATATGTGAATAAAAAAATGCACAAAACCAATTTTTTTTTAAACCCTTCTCGCTGTAGGACATAATAGTATGTCTTACAAAAGGTCCTCTTGAACTGCGCAAGAAAAGACCCTGTACTATACCTAGCAGATCCTGGCTGTATTACACAGAGCAGCTAGCGCTGTTCGACACTGTTTAAAAATTCAAATGGAGTCTGTCAGCACAAACTGACTGTTCAATTTAAATAGAGGCGCTTAGTGCACCTTTGGTGAGGCCAGCAGTTCATAGCACCCTCTCAATTACTTGTTTTCCATCTATCTCTGCCCTTCTTTGGCTCTAAAAAGCCACATCTGTCAATAAAAGAAGGGGGGTGATAGATGGAAAACAAGTAGGTGGGAAGATACGCTGAAGTGTTTGCCCCAAGAGTGCACCAAGCCGTTATACTTAGAACAGTCATTCTGTGCTGACATACACCCTTAGATGCCACATTCAATCTCTCACATGGGCATACAAATGAAAAACTCCCATCAGCTCATCGATAATACCAATGGTTTTATTTTGCAAGCAAGGTAGCCTGCTGAAAGCACCAAAGACTGCCAATCTTGTCAGCCTTTGAAGCCCAGCGTGACCTGTTCCTGGACGAGTAGTTACAGTTGAAATCAGAAGTTTACACTAGATAAAAAGACACATATCCATATTTTTCTCACTATCTGACATGAAATCAGAATAAATCTATTTAGGTCAATAAGGAACCAAAATCATTTATATTTTCCAAATGCCAGAATAATGAATAATGAATAATGAGAGAGACAGAGAGAATGTTTTAAGGCATTTTTATTACTTTATACATTTCAAAAGTTTACATATATTTCATTAGTATTTGGTACCCTTGCCTTTAAACTGTATGACTTGGGTCAAATGTTTTGGATCTCCGTCCACAAGCTTCTCACACTAGTTGGTAGGAATTTGGGCTCATTCCTCCGGAGTCTTGACAGAACTGGTGTAACTGAGCCATGTTTATAGGTCGCCTTGCTCGCTCCAGCCTTTACAGCTTTGCCCATAAATTTACAATAGGATTGAGATCAGGGCTTTGTGATGGCCATTCCAAAACATTGACTTTGTTATCCTTAAGCCAATTTGTCACCAGTTTGGCAATATGTTTAGGATCATTGTCCATTTGGAAGACTCATTTCCGTCCAATCTTTAAGTTCCTGGCTGATGTCTTGAGATGTTGCTTCAACATTGCCACATAATGTTCTTTCTTCATGATGACATATATTTTGTGAAGTGCACCAGTCCCTCCTGCAGCAAACAACCCCACAGCATGATGCTGCCACCCCGACGTTTCACAGTTGGGATGGTGTTCTTAGGCTTCAATGCTTTTCCCTTTTTCCTCCAAATGTAACGATGGTCATTATGGCCAAACAGTTCAATTTTGGTTTCATCAGATCACAGGACATGTCTCCAAAAATGAAGGTCTTTATTCCTGTGTGCATTTGCAAACATTAATCTGGCTTTTTATGTTTCTTTTAGAGTAATGCTTCCTCCTGGAAAAGTGGCCCATATACTGTAGATACAGCACTCGTTTCACTGTGGATAATAGCACAATCTTACCATTTTCCGTCAGCATCTTCACAAGTGTTTTGCTTTTGTTCTTGGGTTGATATGCACATGTCTGACCAAAGCTTGTTTATCTCTGGTACACAGAATCTGTCTCCTTCCTTAGCGGTATGATGGCTGGACATTCCCATCTTTTTGTTATTGGTTGGTACAGATAAACAAGGCACCTTTAGGTATCTGAAAATTACACCCAAGGATGACCCACAGTTGTGTCTCTAATTAACTCAGATGTTGCCAATAAACCTATCAGGAACTTCCAAAGACACAACAATGTATTACCCCAAGGTCGAGGGTTATTCACCCGACACGTCGCCAGGCCAGGGGTGCAGATCTGCAGGGCTGGCCTGGCCCGGTTTCGTGACCCTGAAAGGATGATGGAGGACGGACGGGGGTGGTGGTAGTCTCCGTTGGCAATGCAGTGCTGGGCGACGGCAAATGAGAGGCAGAGGCAGGGTCTTTTATTCACTGATTGGTACTCTGGGGCAGCGCCTGAACTATATCTGCCACGATGGGCTTCAGCCGATCCCAGATAGTCGGCGGTCACCGCTGGTGCCCGTGAAAGTCTTTCTAGTGAAGTGTCCCTCGGTTGTTATCCGGAATCCGAGCCGAACCTCCAGCTACAAGCCACGGGCCCACGGAGAAAGAGAAACACTCGACTCCTGTTGTCTGTGTGAGATGTTATCCCAAGCTGTGCCTGGGAAAGTCTGCTCTAGTGTGATGGTTGCGCCTACTTCTTACCCCAAGTGGTGCCCGCCCCCGGTGGTTGTCCTAGCGACTGAGGAAGTCCCATGCTTCGTGATGGCTAACCACCCTGTCTGCCCTAGTCCAACCCCCTGTGGGAAAGCATCTTACTGTTGTATGTGTGTGGTTTTGTGAAGGCACCGGCAGTTAACCCCCTCCTGACCCGAGATAGATATTACCCCTGAAATGAGGTGTAATACCCTGTGGCGCCTGAAGCCGAGGGGTGCCATATCAACATCATATGGGCTGTTCCATATGTTTAAAGGCACAGTACTGTCAGTGTACGTAAAATATCGACTTTGCAGAAAGTAATAAAAATGCCTTAAAACATTCTCTCTCGCTCTTTCTTGACCTAAAACAGGAAGGGTTTATTCTGATTTCATGTTAGATAGTGAGAAAAACATATATATGTATAGTGTGTGTAAACTTCTGGTTTCAACTGTAGGTATTTCTGTGTAGCAGGAGTCTGTTAACCGCAAAATGTGACAAACTATTTGAACATTTGTGTAACAAGGTTCCTCAAACAGGAAGAGATTATCTACCAATCTTGAGATATGATATTGTAATGGGTAGGGATATTTATTATAACTTAAGTGCTTAAGTATAAAGCAGAAAAATGCTATTCTATGTAAAAACAGACAGACAAAGATTACTGCAAGTAAATCACAAAGAGGACCTGTACTGTATCATCATAAGTGTATAGCTTATTATTCATGACATGTATTGTGTGTATATACTGAAAAGGCAAATACCCAAGGAGAGAATATAATGGAATCGTCTCATCACATAATGTATGGAGGTGGTATCCACCAATCAAAAAATAAATTAAAGTATATCACAGAAGGGACCTGTACTGAATCATCACAAAGTGCATAGCTTATTAGACATAACAGGTATGGTATCTATAAGTAATGGCCAGTGAATATCTGAAAAGTTGTTGAATATGGCACTACTTTAGGAATTTGCATTTTAGGAATTTGCATACCTCTAGTTGGTCATTACTGAGCGTGGCTGCTGGAGGGATCCATCCATCAGAGAAAATTGGTGTATACGCAGGAACATTTTTTCCATTTGGCCAGTCTTCTCTATAATGTAAGCGTATAGTGGTGATACAAATATAATATCATTATCATATTTAGTTATTTATTCTCAATGTTGTCTGATTTACTTTTTTGGAATCACACAAATCTGTTATCTTCAACCTATAGAGAACACTAATAAAATAAATCAACTTTCTAATATACTTGCATTGAACTGATTTGCAGTTCTGACTGTGGATCACATGATTTTGGTTCCAACGTTTCTTTATCATTTCTTATTACATACAGTGCATTGATTTATGCATATCTTGTAGAAGAATCAGTATTTGATAGTACTGAACGTCATAATTGGCGTCATGTACATGAATTGCTGCTACGTTTACGAAGCAGGCTATATGTATCCTGCAATCTTGGGTACTAGAGAGTAGAGATGAGCGAACCGGCCGTGGTTCGGCTCGAGTTCGGTTCATCAAACGGAGGTCTCGTTCGAGTTCAGTTCGGCGAACGTTCGACGAACCGAACTCGAACCAATAGGAAATAATGGGAGGCAATCACAAACACATAAAAACGCATTATAAATGTACACATACAGTTAATAAACATTGCCATTACACTTACCGGTCTCCGCGATCCCTCCTGCACTCTGTCTCCTGCCGCTATTCCATCCGATGATCGCTGAATCCTCCCGGTGACCAGCACTGCCAGCAGTGATGCAGGACCTATCGTGACGTCAAAATAGCCATGTGACCAGTCACGTGGCTATTATCTCATTGGCTACAGACTGGTCACATGGCTTTGACGTCCTGTCCTAGGTCCTGTCATTGCACTCTCCGGTACACGGTGCACATTTGTGTATCGCCGTGTACCGGCGACATGCTCTAGCACACGGTCGACTACCCGTTCCGTTAGGGACCGGCTGACACAGCCGGTCATTAACGGAGATCACCGTTGCCATAGCAACGCAGTTAGCGGTGACGTCACCGCTAACCGCGGCTCCGGGAATTACATGATCGGAGCACCGTTGCTATGGTAACGCGTCTGTCAGCGTTACCGCTGTTACCGCTAACAGCCAGCAGCAATGATCACTCACGGAGCGAAGGCTGCACGCTGCTTCCCGTGCAGCCTTCACTCCGTGAAGGTTGGCCTGAGCTTTCTGGGCCCCACTGCTGCGAATTGCAGTCTGCAGCCACCTCAGAAAATGGCACTTTCATAGAAGCGCCATCTTCTGGCGCTGTATCCAACTCTTCCAGCACCTGCCTGCTATACCTGCCTAGCATACAAAAATATGGCGAAGCTCACGTCCTTTTTTTGTAGTTTTTTGGCAAAAAAAATAAAAATTGCTTCCCTGGATTTTCCATTGCCAGTGAAGGTAACACCAAGCAGTGGGGGTTAGCAGCCAGTAGCTGCTTGGATTACCCTTAGCTAGCAATACAAAAAATGCAGCGGGAGCCCATATATATTTTTTTTAATTATTTATTTAAATAACTAAATACAAAATGGGCTTCCCTGTATTTTGATTGCTGGACATCACAGTGCTGTAAAAATAAATCTTTTTAAAAAATGACGCAGCGCTCCGCGGTATTTTTGATTCTCAGCGCAGATAAAGCAGACAGCTATGGGTTGCCACCCCCATCTGCCTGCCGTTACCTTGATTGGCAATCAAAATACAGGGAGGCCCATTAATTTTTTCTATTTAAAAAATAGTTACAAAAAAAGACGTTGGGTCCCCCCATTTTTTATAGCCAGCTAGGGTAAAGCAGACGGCTGTAGCCTGAAAACCACAGCTGGCAGCTTTACCGTGGTTGGGGATCCAATGTGGAGGTCCCCCCAGGCTCTTTTTTTTTATAATTATTTTATAAATATTAATAATTACACAAAAAAAGTAGGGTCCCCCCAAATTGGATCACCAGCCAAGGTAAAGCGGACAGCTGTGGTCTGGTATTCTCAGGGTGGGAAAGTCCATAGTTATTGGGCCTTCACAGCCTAAAACTAGCAGGCTGCAGGCACCCCAGACGTGGCGCATCCACTAGATGCGCCAATCCTGGCGCTTCACCCCAGCTCATCCTGTGCCCTGGTGCAGTGGCAAACGGGGTAATAAATCGGGTTGATACTAGCTGTAAAGTCACCTGAGATCAAGCCCAGCAGTTTGTGATGTCATGGCGTCTATTAGATACCCAACATCATAAACTGTCAGTACTAACAAAAAAAAAAAAATCGACAAAAGAAATTTATTTGAAAAAACAGTCCCCAAAACATTTCCTCTTTCACCAATTTATTGTAAGAAAAAAAATAAAGGGGTCCCACAACGACTCTGGACCGTCTAGAATATGGGGGGGAGACACTCAGGGAACGTATCCCCCATTTTCTAGGAGTGCAGACCCTTCATGTGAGGAGTGTGGGTGCAATGAATCTGCACTCACTCTCCCCGGGTCCACAGCAGCAGAGTCCATGTCGTAATAGTTGCTACCAAAGCTGCAATGCCCTGCTCATGAGGTAAGGGCATGCCTAATCAGGAGAACTATTCTACATTTCCAAATATTGGTATTTGCTGATATTATTGCTATTCCACCTACTATATATTGGGGATAGGATCTTGGAGATGGAATACCCCTTTAAGTCCAGTTATCCAGCTGAATGAATACTTAACAACAGAGCTCGCTATTTAGATGTGTTTTCTTGTGGCGTATAACAGACTCTCGTGTTTGGTAGTCGTTCAGTAGGGAAACTATAAAAGCAAATCCCTCCATTTGGAAATGTAGTATATAGCTCTCCTGATCAATTATGTTCCTTACCTCATGAGCAGAGCATTGCAGTAATAATAATAATTTATTCATTTATATAGCGTTATTAATTCCATAGCGCTGTATGTCTTTGGAGTGTGGTAGGAAACCAGAGTACCCGGAGGAAACCCACACAAACACGGGGAGAACATACAAACTCCTTGCAGATGGTGTCCTTGGTGAGAATTGAACCCAGGACCTCAGCGCCGCAAGACTGCAGTGCTAACCACCGAGCCACCGTGCCGCCCATTTAGCTTACGGATGCATAACCACCACTCACTGTGTCTGAACACAGGAAGCTGAGCTGACAGCCGCTCTGTGCATGCGGCAGCGTCTATTGTGAAGGAGAGGGCCGTGGGGGGATCAACGCTGCACAGGTACCGTGGGACACCGGGGAACACCGGTGGGGTTATAGGGGGTGACCTGGCAGGGCCTGGGGAGGAGTTTTCTGTCGCATGTGTCATGGCACATGCGACAGAAATCAGAGGAGTAGGGTGAATGCGGCCGGCGCGCTGCAGTGCGCGCGGCCATCTTGGATTTCTGGGAGGGCATCAGGGGGGGCACTTTGGCGACACCGGGGGACCGGGAGGAGATTTATCATGTTTGTTCATGCAAGATGGGAGATAAATAATTTTTTACCGACGCTGTCATTTACTATAACGTGATAATCGGTATACGCTGTATACCTGTGATCACGTGAGCGGGGACCGGAAAAACCGTCCTGAATCATGATCTCCAGGGTCTCAGCTAGCCCTGAAACCCCGGAGATTTTCTGACGCTGGGGGGCGTTATTCACTTATTTCTGCCTGCTGTTTATAAACGGCAGATCAGAATAAGGCTACATTAACACGACCGATCCATTTTTGCGGTCTGCAAAAAACAGTCAGTTTTTTTTCACGGGTGCATCCGTGTGGCATCCGTTTCCGTTCCGTAGACGATCCGTATGTCATCTGTTTGTCATCCGTGTGCCTTCCGTTTTTTTTGTGTACTGCAAAAAAACTGAAGGAGGGAAAATACATAAATTTACCCAGGATCCATAGCTTCATCCTACATGAGGCGGTCACATGTTCACTCCAGTGCCATTTTCTACTGCTTTTCACAGCGTAGAGCGCTCTGGTGATTTTCTTGTGCTTGTGCACTTCATATCAGTCTTTTCTGTCATTATAATGGCAGAAAGACACATAATGTCCCACTCTCCTGCATTTTGTAATTTTTCACCCTTTGGTGCCTTTCATGTGGCACTAAGGGGTGCTTAGCTTTGTATTTAGCCAAAAAAATGAAAAAAAAAAATGACGTAGGGTTCCCCCTATTTTTGTAGCCAGCTAGGGTAAAGCAGACGGCTGCAGCCTGCAGACCACAGCTGGCAGCCTCACCTTGGCTGGTAATCCAAAACTGAGGGCACCCCACGCTGTTATTTTAAATTAAATAAATAATTAAAAAAAAAAAACACGTAGGGGTCCCCCCAAAATTGGATCACCAGCCAAGGTAAAGCAGACAGCTGGGGTCTGATATTCTCAGACTAGGGAGGTCCATGGTTATTGGACTCTCCCCAGCCTAAAAATAGCAGGCCGCAGCCGCCCCAGAAGTTGCGCATCCATTAGATGTGCCAATCCTGTTGCTTCGCCCCTGCTCATCCCGTGGCCTGGTGCGGTGGCAAACGGGGTAATATATGGGGTTAATACCAGATGTGTAATGTCACCTGGCATCAAGCCCTGGGGTTGGTGAGGTCAGGCGTCTATCAGATACCCGACATCACCAACCCAGTCAATAATAAAAAAAAATAGACGACAAACACATTTTTATTTGAAAAAACACTCCCCAATACATTCCCTCTTTAACCAATTTATTAGAAAGAAAAACAAATCCAGGTCTGGTGTAATCCAAGGGGTTGCCATGACGATCCACACTGTCCCAGTTAATGAAGAGCAGGATGTTCCCCATTGGCTGGGAGAGCAGTGCAGTGACCTGAGCTAACATCAATGGATCAGCCCAGGTCACTGCAGGGGATGACAAGTGCTGCTGTCAGCGAGGTACATTACCTGCGCTGATCTCCTGCACTGCTGACAGCACCTGTCACTGAGTTCAATGATCGCCGCCTTCACAGCCAAGTATCGCGAGAGGCCCGTGACGTCACCGCTAGTCAGTCTCGGGTCGGAAGCGAGAGAAGGTGATGTGACAAGTGGCGGCCATGGAGGACAGTGACAGCGCTGAGGTCGGGACTTCATCACCGCAGGTAAGCCGAGCGGGACCATGTGTGCAGAGTGCAGGTGGGCGGAGCCATGTGTGCTGGCGGCGGAGTGCGAAGTGGGTGGCGCTGAGGACGTCAGTGTCGTGGACTGCTTGGCTGGGGACAGGTGAGTGTGAGTGTGAGTGTGTGTGTGTGTGTACATGCCGCGTGCAGGAGGGGGAGGAGTGAGCTGAGCGGGGAAGTGTGGGCTTCCTGCACGTAACTAGGATAAACATCGGGTTACTAACCAAATCGCTTTGCTTGGATACCCGATGTTTATCTTGGTTACCAGCTTCTGGCAGGCTGCCAGCGATGGCTCCTGCACACTGTAGCTGTAAAAAGCCCTGCTTTTTGCTGCTAGAACCGTTTTCGAACGTATCTAGAACTATCGAGCTTTAGCAAAAAGCTCGAGTTCTAGTTCGATCTAGAACAGCCCCCAAAATCACTCGAGCCGCGAACTGGAGAACCTCGAACCGCGAACCGCGCTCAACTCTACTAGAGAGCTGCATATCAAAAAATGAAGCACACCATCCTCATCAAGTCCACAAGAAATTCTATAAAAATTAGGGTTTATGAGCATTTTTATGCAAATTAATTTTTGTAGTTCCTGGTAATCTTTTTTTAATGACTATAACTTAATTGTCATTGTTCCTCTTGTCTTATTAGTATCTAAGGTTACATTTCTGTCCTTTTCCCCATACTTAACACTTTAACAGTATAGAAATACTAACTTAATAATATACATTAGATGGCTGTCAGTCAAACTATGCTTGGCCTAGCGTTCCTTTATCAGAAAGCCGCTGACAGACATTTTTGCCCATTGTTTATCTGTATGGGAAGAAAAGCAATCAGCAGTTCCAAATCGGACATGCCTGATCGACATATTCCCTGGTAATCAATTGGCCCTCTCCCTATAATGTATGTGTATATATACACATACAGTTAGGTCCAGAAATATTTGGACAGTGACACAATTTTCGCGAGTTGGGCTCTGCATGCCACCACATTTGATTTGAAATGAAACCTCTACAACAGAATTCAAGTGCAGATTGTAATGTTTAATTTGAAGGTTTGAACAAAAATATCTGATAGAAATTGTAGGAATTGTACACATTTCTTTACAAACACTCCACATTTTAGGAGGTCAAAAGTAATTGGACAAATAAACCAAACCCAAACAAAATATTTTTATTTTCAATATTTTGTTGCGAATCCTTTGGAGGCAATCACTGCCTTAAGTCTGGAACCCATGGACATCACCAAACGCTGGGTTTCCTCCTTCTTAATGCTTTGCCAGGCCTTTACAGCCGCAGCCTTCAGGTCTTGCTTGTTTGTGGGTCTTTCCGTGTTAAGTCTGGATTTGAGCAAGTGAAATGCATGCTCAATTGGGTTAAGATCTGGTGATTGACTTGGCCATTGCAGAATGTTCCACTTTTTTGCACTCATGAACTTCTGGGTAGCTTTGGCTGTATGCTTGGGGTCATTGTCCATCTGTACTATGAAGCGCCGTCCGATCAACTTTGCGGCATTTGGCTGAATCTGGGCTGAAAGTATATCCCGGTACACTTCAGAATTCATCCGGCTACTCTTGTCTGCTGTTATGTCATCAATAAACACAAGTGACCCAGTGCCATTGAAAGCCATGCATGCCCATGCCATCACGTTGCCTCCACCATGTTTTACAGAGGATGTGGTGTGCCTTGGATCATGTGCCGTTCCCTTTCTTCTCCAAACTTTTTTCTTCCCATCATTCTGGTACAGGTTGATCTTGGTCTCATCTGTCCATAGAATACTTTTCCAGAACTGAGCTGGCTTCATGAGGTGTTTTTCAGCAAATTTAACTCTGGCCTGTCTATTTTTGGAATTGATGAATGGTTTGCATCTAGATGTGAACCCTTTGTATTTACTTTCATGGAGTCTTCTCTTTACTGTTGACTTAGAGACAGATACACCTACTTCACTGAGAGTGTTCTGGACTTCAGTTGATGTTGTGAACGGGTTCTTCTTCACCAAAGAAAGTATGCGGCGATCATCCACCACTGTTGTCATTCGTGGACGCCCAGGCCTTTTTGAGTTCCCAACCTCACCAGTCAATTCCTTTTTTCTCAGAATGTACCCGACTGTTGATTTTGCTACTCCAAGCATGTCTGCTATCTCTCTGATGGATTTTTTCTTTTTTTTCAGCCTCAGGATGTTCTGCTTCACCTCAATTGAGAGTTCCTTAGACCGCATGTTGTCTGGTCACAGCAACAGCTTCCAAATGCAAAACCACACACCTGTAATCAACCCCAGACCTTTTAACTACTTCATTGATTACAGGTTAATGAGGGAGACGCCTTCAGAGTTAATTGCAGCCTTTAGAGTCCCTTGTCCAATTACTTTTGGTCCCTTGAAAAAGAGGAGGCTATGCATTACAGAGCTATGATTCCTAAACCCTTTCTCCGATTTGGATGTGAAAACTCTCATATTGCAGCTGGTAGTGTGCACTTTCAGCCCATATTATATATATAATTGTATTTCTGAACATGTTTTTCTAAACAGCTAAAATAACAAAACTTGTGTCACTGTCCAAATATTTCTGGACCTAACTGTATACACACATATTGTACACATGTATATATATATACACAATGTGTGTGTGCGCCAGCCAAATCTGTGGATGTCGGTAGTTGCGGCTGACATTAGTTTAATGTGAATGGGAAGCTTTTGTCAGTATGTACAAGTAACTAAACCAAAAAAGAGTACAGGAATATCAGGTAAATATATACAGATACTGATAAATGATGGCTTGGGAGAAGCCTAGAAATCAACTTTAAAGGGACTGTGTCAGAAGGTTCTTGCTACCTCATCTAAGAGTAGCATGATGTAGGCAAAGCAATCCTGAATCCAACAATGTATCACTTAGACAGAAGCTGCTAATCACAGAAAGGGGAGGACTCGGACTTCAGCTAATGATAAAGCTACTGAAGTTTAAACTAACATTGCAGGTAAACAAAAACACTGTGATAAGAGAGCATGAATGTAATCTGTATCTTAACCCTTGCAGCATGCTGTCGTCAGATTACATAGCAAGAACCTGCTGACAAATTTCCTTTCAGTTTAGCTAAAGTACTGTTCTAAGAGAAGTGAATGATACTGAGCTGTATTTCTAGATGCAGCCCAATGATAAAGGTGTAAAGATCCAGTAAAAGCCAAAGTCCTTCAGTCCTCCACCAATCACATATTGATGACATTTCTCTATAATTAGCCATTAAATAGATAGTATTAGATTAAATAAATAAATAAATAGATTAAATAGTAGTGGACACACTACTAGGACAACCCCTTCCCCCTTCCCATGTTTGACCCCATTAACATAAAAAAGCTAAAACTCACCTTCCTTATCACCGTTCCAGTGGTGTTGACACTCACATTCCCAGGGCTTTTGTGAGGTTGTTATGTGAGCCCCGATCCAAATTACCGCCAGCTTCTCCCTTCCTGCCTTCACATATAATTAACTGGAAGTGAGCAGCCAGCCGCAGCTTTCCTGTCCTGTTAATTACCTATATGTCTGAAGGCGGCAGGCTTGCCAACTTGCCTTTTTATTTTTCCTGGACAGCTTATGAAAAAATCATCACGGACAATGTTTTTTTACAAACACATTGGAAAACATCATAATAAATCATGATTTTAAGTGATATATGTTTACAGCCCTTAGTTCTGATATGAAGACATCCACTGTTTTAACTGTAAAATGATAATTAAAGTAAAATCTGTATAAGTTTCTTCAGCCTCAAAAAAAATTATGGATTCCTTAAATTTTTTAACAGGGCAAAAAAGTTACCTATTTTTCCAGACTGTCATGGAATTTCAGTACAGTTGGCAACCCAGGAAAGCGGGGAGAGAAGGTGGTGGGGATTGGGCTCGGGGCTCTTGTAACGTAACAGCCTCATGTGAGCCCCAGGAACGTGAATGACAGCACCAAAGGTGAATATAAACTTTTGTATGTTAATAGGTGGCAAACACTGGGCATTGGGAAAGGGTTTTCCTAGTGGTGGACAACCCCTTTAATCTAATTATGAAACCCTTTTGTTCCAATATTTTTATTAAAAAGATAAATATGAAAAAAAAATGTACGTAAATGTTTTTCAATAGCTTATTTTGGAGCTTACAGAGTAGTAAATCATCCCCGCTAACCATAAGAGCTTACACTCCATAAGAGCGAGAGAGAGAGTACCCCACTGACTATAGGAGTTTACACTCTACAGGAGATAGAGGACACCGCTGACCATAAGACCTTACACAAAACAGGAGAGAGAGAGAATACACCACTGATAGGAGAGAGAGGACCCTACTGACCATAAGAGCTTACACTCTGCAGGAGTGAGGACACCACTGACCATAAGAACTTACACTCTACAGGAGAGAGAGGACTCCGCTGACCATAAGGGCTTACACTCTACAGGAGAAAGAGCACCCCATTGACCATAAGAGCATACACTCAACAGGAAAAAGAGAGGACCCCGCTAACCATAAGCCCTTATACTCTAAAGGGAGAACCCCGATGACCATAAGAGCTTACACTCAACAGGAGATAGAGAGAGGACCCCATTGACCATAAGATCTTACACACTACAAGAGAGAGCGAACCCTGATGACCATAAGAGCTTGCGCTCAACAGGAGAGAGTGGACCCCGCTGACTATAAGAGCTTACACACTACTACACACTGCAATGACTGCGCCTGTTCAGTGAGCACCTAATAACGCTTCAGTACCTGTTGATCTTGCATCAGGAGCTCACTGCACAGGTGCTACTCCTTCTGATGAAACAAATGGAACCTGCATAAGGGAGACAGTCACTGAGGAACTGTGACTTGTCAATCAACTTCACAAATAGATTTCTCAAAAATGCCTTAATGAAATTCTACTATAAAGATATGAATGTAATAAATATTAAAGAAATTTTCCCCTTGTACCTTTAGTTAGGGGTCAAATATCCTGCTGACAGGTCCTCTTTAATTTGCCCAGTCCAGTGAAAGTGAACATGGTCCACTTACATATGATTGTAGTGCAATAATATAGAATTCATGAATGTTTTACAAATGTGAGTAGCGTTCATAGTTAATAATAGAAATATAATTTTTCTTTTAGAACATACTTAGGTTCCAAAGATGTGAGGGGGAAACCCAAATCTATCAGACATTTATTGAATGCTCACATGTTGGAATAGCCCTTTAAGTGTCTTTCTTACACAAATTGTCTCTCCAGGACTGGAGACAAACTCTAGCGCAGAGCCACCTATTGGAAGTAGCGATCCTAAAAGTTAAATGTGAATTTTTAACAACCCTTTACATATAACTTAGGATATATATGCCAGATCAGAATCCCAATTTGCAGACACGGTGTTTCGGGGTGCTTGCCCCTCGTCAGTGCAAAGTATGGGGTGTCAGATCTTGCTCATGAGAAAGCTATGTGGGGATCACGGGGGAACACTATTCTCCTTATGGAGACTTTGCAAGCCAGTCTGGCTGCTTTCAAGTAAGGGGACTTATAGCTGCCATACCCCTCTGCAAAATATTCAAATTGTCTCTCCAGGACCGGAGACAAACTCTAGCGCAGCGCCACCTATTGTTACACAAATACAAAAAACAAACAAAACCGCTCACCACTGCAGAGACAAGCCTGAATATATCCTCCTGTTAGTCCCCTTTGGTCCGGCACGGATTACGGCAGCAAGCCGAGAAGATAATAGAAGAAAGCAGTGGAAAAATCCAGCTGGACTCCAAAGGGATAAAAAAAAAAAAGGTTCTACATACTACATACATCTGCCATGCATCAGTGTGAACAAGCCGGTGTCTTTACTTGAGAAATGGATATATATTTTTAATCGAGTTGATATAAATAAAGAAGCATTTTTATTTATCCCTTTGGAGTCCAGCTGGATTTTTCCACTGCTTTCTTCTATTGTTACACAAAGGTTTTTATTACCTTGTTCTCTGCCATGCGTCCCCTAAACTGTCCCATAGTTTTCGCTCTTTATCTGTAACACATGCACTCAGGAGCAGTATTGCTTTTTGTGTAAGAAAAGGAGTCAGCACCGAGCTGACAGTGTTCTTTCCTGGACATTTCGATACGATCTGTAATAGAGCATGGAGTTTAGTGTATGGATAAACCCTATATATAATACCGTAATGATATAAGCATCCCATAATCTTTACCTTAGGCAGGACATCCATCAGTATGTGGACTAAGTCCGGAGCAGTTGGCTGAGACATTTGGTTTTGGACTTTTGCCTGTTGGAAACAAATTTAGAGGAATATAAACAGAACATGAATATAATATGCCATTACAGAGGACTCCCCAATCACAAATGGACAATTATAAGAGCTCATGCAGACACCAGGATGCCATGGGTGAATTTGATCCAGTACTAGGATCAAATAAAAAAATCTCAGATTATTTTTTTTGTGGACACCTGGTCTGAACCCCCTCGACATGTGCCAAGTCCCATACACTATAATGGTTACATGTTTTATCCGTGCAAAGCAGAACACTCAAAAAATTGGATGTGTAAACTTGCCTTAGGCCTGCTTTACTTGTTACGATTTTGCATACGATATCGTATGTGATCGTAACCGCCCCCATCGTATGTGCGGCACGTTCAATTTGTTGAAGGTGCCGCACAAACGATTAACCCCCGTCACACTTACTTACCCGTCCATACGACCTCGATGTGGGCGCAGAACGTCCACTTCCTGGAGTGGGAGGGACGTTCGGCGTCACATCGACGTCACGCGGCAGCCGGCCAATAGAAGCGGAGGGGCGAAGCTGAGTGGGACGTAAACATCCCGCCCACCTCCTTCCTTCCGCATTGCTGGCCGGGAGCCGCAGGTAAGATCTGTTCATCGTTCCCGGGGTGTCACACACTGCGATGTGTGCTACCCCGGGTACGATGAACAACCTGTTGTTCAATTTATGAGAAATGAACGACGTGCGTGCGATGAACGTTTTACCGTTCAATCGCAATCGCACGTAGCTGTTACACACTACAATGTACCTTATGATGCCGGATGTGCGTCACAACGTGACCCCGCCGACACATCGTAAGATATATTGTAGTGTGTAAAGCGGCCTTTACTCATAACTATAGATCAAATGTTATATGGTAGTAAGCATTTCTAAAACAAACCCCAGACCAATGGATAATTGGAGAAAGCACATCACCTAGATAAAAAAAGGAAACGGGAAATGTGACGCCCTGGCAAAACCAGGTAGTCACAAATAGGCCCCCGCATAACACCTTCCCTCACCTAGGTAACACACAGCCGACCTGAAACCCTAGTCACCTGCCCCCCCCCCCCTTAGGGAAAGATAGGCACACCAGTGGGCGGGACCAGATGGTTGGACAGGGCCACCTAGGGGTCTAGACAGATTAGTCTGGTAGTTCAAGTTGAGAGGAGTGTGGGCGAGGTGTAGCTCCAGCAGAGGAAGTTCAAGTTGAACTGAGCCAGGGTCGGAGCCCTGGTGCCTTTGGCTAGGTGGCAGACGGTGGTCTCCGTCAGCAGGAAATGGGAAGACGGCTCGGCAGATCCGAGGTGGACCGGGACAGTGTTGTAGCCCACCGGTACCGACACGGAGAACTGACCCGGAAACCGTAGCACAGAGGGGGTACTCAGACCCTGAAGCCAGGACCGAAACCAGCAGCCTAGCTAATTAACCAATTGAGGGCAGGATTATAGGTCCTGTCCCACCCAAAGTCCCTAAAGAAGACAACAGCCCACCAATAGGGATAAGGCCACCGCCAGGGCCCATAGATCCCACGGGCCAGCGCCTGTGGGCATGGCTCCTTAGGCCACAGCCAGCCGGGAGCAGACTCCTAAATTCCAGACCAGGCACTCCACCATACACAAAACAAGTGCAGAGGAAAAAGGACAGTGACCAGCAGCCCGGGTGGGGGACCTGTTTGCAACCGGCCGCGGCGGCCGGCCACCAGCACCTTGGTTTACCAAAAGACTCATGTGATTCATTTACTGTAAGTAACCAAACACCCCCCTGCCTGCTCGGGCGCGCCGGCCCTTGCCATCGCTATACCCTGCACAAAGACACTGGGTCCCGGGGCAACCATCCCTACCCACAGAGGGGTTAACATCCAGCTGCCACTACATCTCCCCTGGGTGCCCCACAACAGCAGCGGTGGTGTCCCACCTCACCAAACACCGTGGGTGGCGTCACGAACTTAATACGGCCTAGTCCGTACAGCTACGTGCCCCTTTTTATTCGGCGTGTCCGCGTGACCCCCGCGTCCAGAGGATCCCTCGAGCCACAGACACACACAGCGGTCCGGACCCGAGCAGTGGCGGCTACTGGCACGGGGGCGGCACAGGAAATATATTTGAAGCTTGTGTGTTAAAACGTGCACAGAAGCTTCTGAATCAAATAGTAATGCTAGTTAATCCAAAAAGTAGGTAAAATGCTAATAAGCTGGTTTAAAAAGTTAAATCCTTTATTCATTCATGATTAAAAAGCAGAGTTTATGGTGTGTGTGTGTGTGTGTGTGGTGTGTGCGTTTTTGGTGTGTCACAGCTACACGTTAATTGTTACAGCAAGCATTTATAAAAGAAACTGACTAATAGGCAGGGCTGGCTCCAGGTTCTTATGGGCCCCCGGGCGATAGAGTCTCAGTGGGCCCAATGCATACACACACACACATACGTACACATACAGGCATACAGTACGTCCATATACATATTTGAAAACAAATTCACAAAATGCATAGAAACAGACAAATATATACACCGTCATACACACTGACGTACATAGATAAACACCATACTTGCATGCACAGACACATAAGAGATATATTTTTAAATTGGGGAAGCTGGCAGCAGCCTCACTCACCTCCCCGCTTTTCTCTGTCCAGCTCCTCCCGAGCATGTGGTTGTGCAGACCGTGCTGCGTGATGGCCATCAATGTCACTAACAGACATGGCCACGCACAGTGCACACTTGTAAGGGGGTAGTCGGACCCCCGAGCAGGAAGAGAAAATTCCTGTAATGCCTGATAGGAGCCACAGACTCAGACTGGCTGTAAGGGGAATCTAGAGAAAAGCCACTCACAAAGCAGGACCCCAAGAACTCTGCAACCCTTTAACCCCTTTACAGGGATTTGGAATTACACAGAGCCTTAGAGATCGCTACCTGTGGTAGACTGTAGTTCGTGGTCGTCAGGCAGGGTCAAAATCCAGGAGATGCAAAACAGGAACAGAATTGGCAGGCAAGGGCGTAGTAAGGAGACAAAGCAGGGGTCAAATCCGGAACTGGCAGCAAGGTACAAAAACGATAGGCAGGAGGGTAGTCAAACAACAAGCAAGGTCAGCGCACAGGAATCACAATACAAACAGCACATGAGCCAGGAGAACAGAACTATCACTGGCAGTGGTCATGTGACAGGAGGGGGAATAAGAAGGGTGTGGTGTCTTCCCATAGGCTGCAGGTGAATATTGGCCACTTCAGCCGGGAGACACACGCCACCTACAGTCATCCAGTGGTACTGCAGGTTCCAGGGAAACCCAGCCTAGTGGATGAGCGGAGCCTGTGTTCCGCAGAGCCACGGGCACCGACTCCTCTCCCATCACCAGCACTATCCATGGTGGGAACATGGTGTCGTCTGGCGATCGGAGCAGAAGTCGTAGAAGCGGACTCCGGTGGGGACGTGACACTGTGCTCCGCAGAACCACGGGCACCGACTCCTCTCCCATCACCAGCACTATCCATGGTGGGAACATGGCGTCGTCTGGCGATCTGAGCAGAAGTCGCAAGAGCGGACTCCGATGGGGACGTGACAATTCCCCCCTGAAGACGCCACATGGTGTGGTGGTAAATGTCGACAGGAATAATAAAATGTGACCTGTTGTGTTAAGTGAACGGTTTTCCCCACTAGGTGCCAGTACAGAGCAGGTGGTTCCCCTGGTAACAGTGGCAGGGAAGGAGGAGTAGTGTAGCCTAGTTGGGGGATGGGCTCTGAATGCAGAGCCAGAGTGCAGTCAGACGTGACATGCAGGGAGTCAGTGTCCGGAGCTCAGTCTGAGGTGACGGGGCAGAGTGTGGGAGTGGGTGCAGTGGCAGAGAAGTAGAGGTCAGCAGGAACACCTGTAGAAGGGACCTTTGGAAGACAGGAATGCCTGTATATAGCAAGCAGAGTGGACCCTTGGTAAAGGTTGGAAAACTAGGAACTTGTCCGGAGTCGGTAGTGTGTACTGGAGCCTCCCTACAGTCTGAAAAACCACTGAGATAGCGCTTGACTAAAACCGGGTTGGAGTGCAGCTACCAGGGGGGTAACACGTGGCCCCTGCAGGTGAAGGAAAGTGTCCGGAGGAAAAAGGAGAAGTGTGCTGTAGAGAAAGAACCTGTAACGTAGAATTGTGGTAACCTGCTGCTGTGAAGTGAGTGCAAACAAAGAATGGAAGCCTTTTACAATAAATTGTCGTTTGGTTTACCAGCTGCCTGCAACCGCCTCTTTACTGTGAGTGAAAAAGGAGCCGGAGAGCTGAAAGTGAGAGATGCTGCTGAAAGCCAATATACTGACATGAATGTGTCACTGACATGAATGTGTCCCTGCCATCCACACTCTGTCCCAACAACACTCCTGCTTTCATAGTGACGGTCGGGCCGGGGGTCATCCTGTCGCCCTCTGGGCAGGAGACCACGACTACACCCCCTGAGGCGCCCCCTGCCCCCGTTACAAACTGGCGTAGTCGGCAGGATCGGGCTCGCATGCGAGTGACCCCGACCAGAAACTGAAGATGACCAAGTAGTGCCTGATGTACTGTACGGGCCACAAAATGGCGGCAAGATGGCGGCCGTCTTCATGGACTTACTGAGGGCGCGAAAATTTGTCGCCAAACGAAAAGTGCTGGGCTGGCCTGGGCGGAGGAAGAAGCCCAGAGTGAGCGGAGTGCACCGCCCAAAGAGTGGAGGTACCAACCCCAAGAAGACCCATGACGCCCATTGTGAGCTGCAGAGGTCCGGAGATGTGGGCGGCGCCGCAAGAAACAGAAGGCGTCGCCAACACTGTGTGGACCTGTTGGGTGAGGCCGGGGGCGGAGTATGGGCGGAAGCGGGGGATGAAGCACCGCCTCCTCCGGCGCCATTGCAACACCGGCAGTGGAAGAAGAGACAGATTCCGATACCCGAACTGATCAGAATGGAGGCCAGAGCAGATGAGAAGGCTGCAGCGGGTGTGCTAGTGCCGGCAGGACGTGGTAGAGGATGTCCGAACAGGAGCTTGCTGGGAGAGCCGCCCACCATCACGCTGCTGGAAGGATTGATACCGGCTGTGACTGTAGTGCAGGAAGCACCTGCGAAGGTAACGTGGAATACCACATGGGATGCTGCTACCGGGGAGACGACAACGGAGGTCCGGGCTATCTACAATTCCCGGCTGACTCTCGAGTGCGAGCTACCGGAAGCATCGGTGCGGATCCCGGAGGCGCCAGCGTCTGACAAGGTAGGCCCTCCGCCCCCCTCAGAAACCGAGGCCCAGTCATGGGTGATACTCCGGAGCCAGAGGTGAAAGAATTGGGCTTCGTCTGGGAAACAGTGAAGCCGGCGCCCCCGACCCGGAGCCAGTCCCCACCGCTGAGAGTAGACCCCGTGTGGGAAAGACACCTGGCCGAGACGGTGGCGAGGGAGATGATGTCCGGGCCCCGCAGTGAAGAATTTGACCGGCAGTGCAGCATAGGCACAGTAGTGAAGTTTAACTAGGCCGAGGGGTACGGATTCATAGAGGATCGTATCACCGGAGAACACTACTTTTACAACAGGGTCAATTTAGATACGGAAGGACTGCCGCAGCGTCTCCACACCCTGTATCCGGGTGAGACAGTTAAGTTCATGAGGGAAGAAGGGTGGCTGGGCCTGTTTGCTGTGGGAGTGACCCGTATGCCCACTGCCCAGGAGGCTGCTCAGTGGCAGGAAGAGATAGAGTGGGAAGACTGCCAGTGAATGTGGCGCGCTCAGCATAAACCAGCGACACTTTAAGCCTGCAGGCCGAAGAGTACCCCGGCGGTAGCGCCAGAAGCAGCCGCGGAACCTGCAGTAGGAAACAAGTCAAGGGAAGCACCGGCAATCCTGGCGATACACCAAAGTATGGTGTCGCACCCGGTGGTGGTCGTCGGCAGCCCGCCGCTATCCCGTCCAGCTACCCCCTCACCCCCGCAGGAGGCTGCAGGGCCTGAACCGGAGAAGGAAGTACCGGAGCCACAGCCGTGTTACGAGCCATTCTGCAGGCTACCCCGCTTACCTGGACAATCCCTCTCCGAATATGTGAAGGCCCAGCGGGCCGAGTGGCTGCGTGCGTATCACCCGGCGTGAAGAGTTAATCATCCGGAAGAGAAGTCTGTTTGCTGTTGAAAGCCGGTACCATTAGAGACCGGTGATTGTTTATGGTTGAAGCAACGTTAACGGAACTGAACCCGAGAGTAGAATAATGCAAGACTATGCATGGACTTCTCTCGCGACTCTTAAGTAAAGAACCCTTTTATTTTTGTTGGTCGCGGGTCATCTAAGACTAGGAGCGCTGAGGAGAGCCTCCGGGCAGAAGACCAGCCAAAACCGGGAGCGCTTGAGGAAAGCCTCCGGGCAGAAGATCAGCCAAGACTGGGAGCTCCCCTGGAGGGATTCCGGGCACCGGACTTGTGTGCCAATCCGTTGTGCTTTTATGTGATAGTTTTAAAAGTTTTTTTGTCAGATAAAAATAAAAAGAATACTGCTTAAGAAACGTATGTGTGTTTTCTGTATGTGATGTCTTGCAGGTGCGGAACCTCGCCAGGAGGCTGAGGTTAAAGAGGGGAGGAATGTAAGGGGGTAGTCAGACCCCCGAGCAGGAAGAGAGAATTCCCCCCCCTGAAGACGCCACATGGTGTGGTGGTGAATGTCGACAGTAATAATAAAATGTGACCTGTTGTGTTAAGTGAACGGTTTTCCCCACTAGGTGCCAGTACAGAGTAGGTGGTTCCCCTGGTAACAGTGGCAGGGAAGGAGGAGTAGTGTAGCCTTGTTGGGGGATGGGCTCTGAATGCAAAGCCAGAGTGCAGTCAGACGTGACATGCAGGGAGTCAGTGTCCGGAGCTCAGTCTGAGGTGACGGGGCAGAGTGTGGGAGTGGGTGCAGTGGCAGAGAAGTAGAGGTCAGCAGGAATGCCTGTAGAAGGGACCTTTGGAAGACGGAAACGCCCGTAGCTAGCAAGCAGAGTGGACCCTTGGGAAAGGGTGGAAAACTAGGAACTTGTCCGGAGCCGGTAGTGTGTACTGGAGCCTCCCTAAAGTCTGAAAAACCACTGAGATAGGGCTTGACTACAACCGGGTTGGAGTGCAGCTACCAGGGGGGGGTAACACGTTGCCCCTGCAGGTGAAGGAAAGTGTCCGGAGGAAAAAGGAGAAGTGTGCTGTAGAGAAAGAACCTGTAACGTAGAATTGTGTTAACCTGCTGCTGTGAAGTGAGTGCAAACAAATAATGGAAGCCTTTTACAATAAATTGTCGTTTGGTTTATTAGCTGCCTGTAACCGCCTCTTTACTGTGAGTGAAAAAGGAGCCGGAGAGCTGAAAGAGAGAGATGCTGCTGAAAGCCAATATGCTGATATGAATGTGTCCCTGCCATCCACACTCTGCCCCAACAACACTCCTGCTTTCATAGTGACGGTCGGGCCGGGGGTCATCCTGTCGCCCTCAGGGCAGGAGACCACGACTACACCCCCTGAGGGGCCCCCTGCCCCCGTTACACACTGACACTGCTCTATATACATCACAGGAGGGGCTGGGGCTACAGTATAAAATCACAGGAGGGGCTTTGGGCTAAAGTATATAGATTACGGGAAGGGCTGGGGTCTACAGAATATAAATCACAGGAGGGGCTGGGGTCTACAGAATATACTGTACATCAAAGGAGGGGCTTGGGGCTACAAAATGTAGATCACAGTAGGGGTTGGGGTAACAGAATATACATCACAGGATGGGCTTGTGGCTACAAAAAATACATCACAAGAGGGGCTGGGGCTACAAAATATACATCACAGGGGAGGTGGGGGGCTACAGAATATACATCACAGGAGGGGATGGGACTAAAGTATATACATTACAGGAGGGGCTGGGGGCAACAGTGTATACATCACAGTACATGCTGGGGCATTGACATTACCGGGAGGGCATATACATTACTGGGAGAGCATACAAATTATTGTTGGAAATTTTTTTCTAAGAAGCATACATGTTACTGGAGGGCATAAATGTTTTTGGGGGGCATACAGCTCTGGGGGGAGATACACATTACTGTGGTAGTTGACAGAGCTCTGGGGCACATACAGCTCTGGGCAGCAGCACGTACAGCTCTGGGGGGCTGCACGTACAGCTCTGGGGGCAGCATGTACAGCTTTGAGGGGGCCACATATACAGCTCTGGGGGGCAGCATGTACAGCTCTGGGGGCAGCATGTACAGCTCAGGGGGGCACATACAACTCTGGGGGGCGACATACAGCTCTGAGAGCAACATATAGCTCTAGGGGGAACATACAGCTCTTGGGGGGCACATACAGTTCTGGGGTGGCACATACAGCTCCTGAGGGGGGCCCATACAGCGCAGGAGGCGGGACTAAACAGCTCAGGGGGGGCTACATACAGCTCAGAGGGCACATACATCTCAGGGAGGCACATACAGCTTAGGGGGCACATACAGATCAGGAGTCGAGATGAGCGATGTTCGAGTCGAACGGTTCGCCAATTTCATGTTCGAGTGATTTTGGGGGGTGTTCGAGTCGTTCGAAGAACTCTAACGATTTGCTTAAAGTTTGGTAGTTCGAGAACGGTTCGATCACCAAAAGCGTGGCTTTTCACAGTAAGAATGTGCGCACGTTGCGTATCTGCATGCGTCCTGCGTCCCCAGCACAATCCCTCTCTCTTTCCTACTCACCGATCACGGGCGTTTCGCTGCACGGCTGTCACAAATTTCCGGCGGCTTTTCCTCTTTTGAAAATGGCTGCCGCTTATTATTCAATCTGGTGTTCCCTGCTTTCCCCGCCCACCGGCGTCCATGATTGGTTGCAGTCAGACATTCCTCCACGCTGAGTGACAGCTGTCTCACTGCAACCAATTACAGCCACCGGCGGGCGGGTCTATATCGTGCATTAAAATAAATAAATAAATAAATAATAATAATAAAAAAATTAAATAAATGCGGTTCCCCCCATATTTCATACCAGTCAGGATAAAGCCACACGGCTGGAGGCTGGTAATGTCAGGATGGGGAGCGCCACGTTATGGAGAGCCCACCACCCTAACAATATCACCCAGCAGCCGCCCGGAATTGCTACATCCATTAGATGTGGCAGTCCCGGGATTCTACCCAGCTCATCCCGAATTGCCCAGGTGCGGTGGCAATCGGGGTAATAACGGGGTTAATCATGACAAGCGTCTCCCCGAGACACCTTCCATGATTAACCTGTAAGTGAAAGTAAAGAACCACACACAGCGAAAAATCCTTTATTTGGAATAAAAGTAAAAAAAAACCCTCAGTTACCTCTATTAATCCCCAAACAACAATCCAGATTCGAAGTAATCCACACGACACTGTCAGCTCTGCTGCATGAAGATGACAGGAAGCACCGTAGAACACGAGCGCTTTCTGTCCTCTCCACGCAGCACCTGAAGTGAGCCGCGCTGTCACCAGAGACTTCACTCTGCAATGCAGAGGTCAAGATAACCAAATTTTCCTATGTTGCTCATTAGAGGCAGTAGCTCAATGGTTAGTGCTACTGCCTAGGAAGCATTAGTTCACGAGTTCAAGTCCCGGTAAAGAATTTAATCTATTTTAAATTATAATTATTATTTATATATAACTATAATTTAATTTCATTTAATTATGCACTGAGGGGAGGAGCCGGACATCAGCTGTGAGCCGCGGGCCACACCTCTAAAATCGGAGCAGTTCACGGAATGAGGCTGCATTGCTCTCTCCTCTCTCTCCTCTCTCCTTTCTCTCTCTTTCCCTCTTGTTCTCTCTCACACACTTTCTCTTTCTCTCTCTTCTCTCTCTTGTTCTCTCTCTCTTGTTCTCTCTCTCTTCTCTCTCTTGTCTCTCTTCTCTCTCACTTCTCTCTCTCTCTCCCTCTCTCTCTTCTCTTTTCTCTCTCTTTTCTCTCTCTCAGACCTGGCGATGATCAGCTGATGCGGTCACCTAACGGGATCAGCTGACACTAAAAGTCGAGCGGTGAGGCCAGCTTTTTACCAGCCGGCCGGCTAAACTATCAGCTGATGCTGTCGGACAGGAGTCTGCACAGAAGTGTGTAGTCTGTTTTTTTTTTTTTGCACTGATGCATCAGCTGATTGTATAAAAGCCGTTTATACAATCAGCTGCTGTGTCATGTGATTCAGGCCCTTGAACCTGACACATCATGTGATCGCCTTGCCTTCCAGCAAACCGATCAGATGATATTAGATCCGGATTGGACGGCACGGGACCCTTGACCCAGGATTACTGCGGAGGGGGGTTCTTTATTTCAATAAAGATGGAGTCACTAATTGTGTTTTGTTTTATTTCTAATAAAAATATTTTTCTGTGTATTGTGGTTTTTTTTTTATCTGTACTAGAAATTCATGGTGGCCATGTCTAATATTTGCATGACACCATGAATTTCGGTCTTAGGGCCAGTTGATAATATACAGCTAGCCCTAACCCCATTATTACCCAGCGAGCCACCTGTCACCAGGGCAGCTGGAAGAGTTGGATACAACACCAGAAGATGGCACTTCTATGAATGCGTCATTTTATGGGGTGGCTGCGGACTGCAATTTGCAGCAGGGGTGCCCAGAAATCTTGGGCACCCTCACCTGCGGATTCCAGTCCCCAGCTGCCTAGTTGTACCTGGCTGGACACAAAAATTGGGCGAAGCCCACGTCATTTTTTTCTTTAATTATTTCATGAAATTCATGAAATAATTAAAAAAAAAGGGCTTCCCTATATTTTTGGTTCCCAACCGAGTACAAATAGGCAGCTGGGGGTTGGGGGCAGCCAGTAGCTGCCTGCTGTACCTGGCTAGCATACAAAAACATGGCGAAGCCCACGTAATTTTTTTGGGGGGCAAAAAACTCCTGCATACAGTCCTGAATGGAGTATGCTGAGCGTTGTAGTTCTGCAGCTGCTGTCTGCTGTCTGTCTGTATGGAGGAGAGCAGACAGCAGCTGCTGAACTACAAGGCTCAGCATGCTCAATTCAGTAGTGTATGCAGGAGAGCAGACAGCTGCTGCAGAACTACAAGACTCAGCATGCTCCTATTCACTAGTGTAAGCAGGAGAGCAGACAGCAGCTGCAGAACTACAAGGCTCAGCATGCTCCATTTACTAGTGTATGCAGGAGAGCAGACAGCAGCTGCAGAACTACAAGGCTCAGCATACTCCATCCAGGACTGTATGCAGGAGTTTTTTGCCCCCCAAAAAAATGACGTGGGCTTCGCCATATTTTTGTATGCTAGCCAGCTACAGCAGGCAGGTACGGCTGCCCCCAACCCCCAGATGCCTATTTGTACCCAGCTGGGAACTAAAAAATTAGTGGAGCCCTTTTTTAATTATTTCATGAATTTCATGAAATAATTAAAAAAATAAATCGACATGGGCTTCGCCCTATTTTTGTGTCCATCCAGGTACAACTAAGCAGCTGGGGATTGGAAGCCGCAGCACAGGTTGGCTTGAGCTTTCTGGGCACCTCTGCAGCGAATTGCAGTCTGCAGCTGCCCCAGAAGATGGCGCTTTCATAGAAGCGCCATCATCTGGCGCTGTATCCAACTCTTCCAGCAGCCCTGAAGCCGGGTGGCTTGCTGGGTAATAATGGGTTAATACTAGCTTTGTTTTACTAGCTAGTATTAAGCCAGAGATTCTTAATGTCAGGCAAGTTTGACCCGGCCATTAAGAATCTCCAATAAAGAGTTATAAAAAAAATAGAAACCACAGAGAAAAAATACTTTAATAGAAAGAAATACACAGACACAATTAGAAACTCCATGTTTATTACTCCCTCTCATCCCTCCACGATCCTGGTCTTCTGTCTTCTTTCTCCTTCAACCCATGCAACTCTGCTACATCAGACAGCACTGCATGGGAGGAAGACGCTGATGCTCCCCGTGCAGTCTAATAACTCAGTGAGAGTGAGCAGAGGCTGCGGGCTGTAAGCGGTGACATCACCGCTGCCACCGTTACAATAGCAACGGCAATCTCCGATCACGTGATTCCCGGTGCCGCTATTTACCGGCTGTGGCAGCCAGTCCCTGCATGTTGGCTGATTCTGTAAAGAGCGCCCGCATGCAGGAACAAGGAAGCCAACCATGTGCCAGAGCATCTCGCCGGTACACGGAGATGCACAAATGAGCACCTCGTACCGGAGAGATGCACTGACAGGACCTAGCATGTCGTCTAGCCATGTGACCAGTCTGTAGCCAATGAGATAATACAGACTTGACTGGTCACATGCTATTTTGACGTTACGGAAGGTCCTATCATCAGTGCTGGTTACCAGGAGGACGCAGCGATTATCGGAAGGAAAAGTGGCGGGAGACAGAGTGCAGGATGCGTCGCGGGGACTTGTAAGTGTTATGGCAATGTTTATTAATTAATTATGTTTGTGTTTGCCTGCCATTGTTTTCAATGGGGTTCGAAGGGGTTCGTCGAACGTTCGCCGAACGGAGCCTCCGTTCGATGAACCGAACCAAACTCGAACTCTAGGGGAGTGGCTCATCTCTAATCAGGAGGAACATACAGCTCTGGTTTGAGGGAGAAACATACAGCTCAAGTGGGAGGTGGAAGATACATCTTAGGTTGGCACATACAGCTCTGGGAGGCACATACAGCTCTGGGGAGCACATACAGCTCTGCGGGGGGGGGCACATACAACTCTGGGGTGGCACATACAGCTCCTGAGGGGGGCCCAAATAGCTCAGGAGGGGGGACCATACAGCTCAGGGGGAGCTCATACAGCTCAGGTTTGAGGGGGAAACATACAGCTCAAGTGAGAGGGGGAACATACAGCTCAGGTGGGGGGGGGCACCTACAGCTCAGGAGAGCACATACAGCTCACGTGTGGGGGATACATATAGCTCGTAAGGGCATACGGTGTGCTGGGGGATGCTGGCTGGTGCTGTGGTGCGGCTTCTCTTCATCTGTGGGTTGGAAGCACATTGCGTGCTAGCTACTCTCACAGGTTAACTTTAATGCACCTGCACGCAGTGTTCAGCAGTGAACGCTGCGTGCAAGTGTGGATTTACAGGGCAGCCAGCCAGGGAATTGCAGCTGCTGGCCCGAGAACTGCAGTCCCTGGAAATTAGCTGTGGGCCGTAGAACTGACAATGGCAAGTGGTCCCCCGATTGTCAAGGTACTGAAGCTGGCCCTGTTTATAGGCTTAAATACCTTTTAAAAATTCCTAAGCTTCCCTGATTCTGCCAATATTTTGTTATGCACTGCGTCACTCAGTTGCAGAGTGAGATATTCAGATTTGCTGCTTCTGGAGCACTGTATGTGAAATTTCTGCCGGCAGACCAACTGGATGTTTCTTTACAATCTTTTCTGAGGGCATGCGCTTCCACACCAGATGCTGACCATCACAGCTCAGCAGCTGATCAAGATTAGGGTAAATGTTAAGTATTTGGTCCACAAATTTCTGCAGTAATTCTGCATCTCTTGGCAGGAAAAGTGCTGCTTAAAATAGGTTCATTTTTTACATGCAATTTTGGTGAACATTTTTCCCCGCTCATTAGTATGAATGAAATCTGCAGCAAACATGCTGAAAGAATTGACATGCTACAGATGTGCACCAAATCTACAAGTAAAAAATAAGCATTGTGTGCATGAGACTTCAGGAGCCTCATTTATTTTGCTGTCATAGGCCTAAAACACACTTCCGCAAAAAAAACGAACGTGTCTTACGATCCGTTTTTCAGGTCCGTATTCCGTTTTTTTGGGGCGTTTCTCTGGTACGTATGGCATCCGTGCGATGGCGTATGTGAGCCGTGTGTACGTGTAAAATGTCCGTGTTTGTGTGTAAAATGCCCGTGTATGTGTACGTGGAATGTCCGTGTGGAATGTCCGTTTGTGTGTTGCACAATGTCGTTGATACATGTCGGCTGACAACAGACAGAGTTGTGCGATGAGAATGAACTCGGGTGAACTTCACCCGACTTCATTGTCATGCCGCGGCTCTGTCTGTGTGCCGCGTACTGATTAACCGTCACCTGTGAAGGATTCACCAGTGACCGCTAATCCCCCGAGTGACTGGTTAGTAGCCCTCTC
Organism: Anomaloglossus baeobatrachus; assembly: GCF_048569485.1. Taxonomy (NCBI): domain Eukaryota; kingdom Metazoa; phylum Chordata; class Amphibia; order Anura; family Aromobatidae; genus Anomaloglossus; species Anomaloglossus baeobatrachus. The sequence continues at coordinate 253,496,324 of NC_134354.1, read as the reverse complement.
TCATACTTACTGCTCCCCGATCACCAGCGCGGCGAGGAACAGCTGTGCAGAGAATTCGCGGCAACAATTACTTTAAATATGCCGGCCGCTCATTAATCAATCTCGTATTTCCTGCTTTCCCCACCCACTGGCGCCTATGATTGGTTGCAGTCAGACACGCCCCCCACGCTGAGTGACAGCTGTCTCACTGCACCCAATCACAGCAGCCGGTAGGCGAGTCTATACTGTGCAGTAAAATAAATAAATAAATAATTAAAAAAACCGGCGTGCGGTCCCCCCCCATTTTAATACCCGCCAGATAAAGCCATACGGCTGAAGGCTGGTATTCTCAGGATGGGGAGCCCCACGTTATGGGGAGCCCCCCAGCCTAACAATATCAGTCAGCAGCCGTCCAGAATTGCCGCATACATTAGATGCGACAGTTCTGGGACTGTACCCGGCTCTTCCCAATTTGCCCTGGTGCGTTGGCAAATCGGGGTAATAAGGAGTTATTGGCAGCCCATAGCTGCCAATAAGTCCTAGATTAATCATGTCAGGCGTCTCCCCGAGATTCCTTCCATGATTAATCTGTAAATTACAGTAAATAAACACACACACCCGAAAAAATCCTTTTTTAGAAATAAAAAACACAAACATATACCCTGGTTCACCACTTTAATAAGCCCGAAAAAGCCCTCCATGTCCGGCGTACTCCAGGATGGTCCAGCGTCGCTTCCAGCTCTGCTGCATGGAGGTGACCGGAGCTGCAGCAGACACCGCCGCTCCTGTTACCCCTACGCAGCTAATGAAGGCAATAGCGCAATCAGCTGAGCTGTCACTGAGGTTACTCGCGGCCAACGCTGAATACAGCTGATCGCACTATTGCCTTCATTAGCTGCGTGGAGGTGACAGGAGCGGCGGTGTCTGCTGCAGCTCTGGTCACCTCCATGCAGCAGAGCTGGAAGCGACGCTGGACCATCCTGGAGTAAGCCGGACATGGAGGGCTTTTTCGGGCTTATTAAAGTGGTGAACCAGGGTATATGTTTGTGTTTTTTATTTCTAATAAAGGATTTTTTCGGGTGTGTGTTTTTATTTACTGTAATTTACAGATTAATCATGGAAGGAATCTCGGGGAGACGCATGACATGATTAATCTAGGACTTATTGGCAGCTATGGGCTGCCAATAATTCCTTATTACCCCGATTTGCCAACGCACCAGGGCAAATCGGGAAGAGCCGGGTACAGTCCCAGAACTGTTGCATATAATGTATGCGGCAATTCTGGGCGGCTGCTGACTGATATTGTTAGGCTGGGGGGCTCCCCATAACATGGGGCTCCCCATCCTGAGAATACCAGCCTTCAGCCGTATGGCTTTATCTGGCTGGTATTAAAATGGGGGTGACCGCACGCCGTTTTTTTTTAAATATTTATTTATTTTACTGCACAGTATAGACACGCCCACCGGCTGCTGTGATTGGGTGCAGTGAGACACCTGTCACTCAGCGTGGGGGGCGTGTCTGACTGCAACCAATCATAGGCGCCGGTGGGTGGGGAAAGCAGGGAATACGAGATTGATTAATGAGCGGCCGGCATATTCAAAGTAATTGTTGCCGCGCATTCTGCGCACAGCTGTTCCTCGCAGCGCTGGTGATCGGGGAGCGGTATGAGCCGGGGGAAGAAAAAAACCGAGCGCCAATGTAAGTATGACTGAGAGCAGCAGAAAAAAAGGTAAGTATACTGAATTTAATTAAAAAATAAAATAAAAATAAGATTGCTAGTGTAAAAACGCACACGCACGAAACGTGCTGAACATGGACATACTCCGTGTGCGGTACGTGCAGGCACGGACCCATAGACTAAAGCGGGTCCGTGCCTGCGTGCTGCCGGCCAAAAACAGACATGTTGTCCGTGTAGAAAAGCGCACACACGTACTTACCTCACGGACACACGTTCTGTGTGATTTTACGTGTGTGTGCCATCTACCATTGATTAACATGGGTCTCCGTGTGTACGTGTCTCCGGTACGTGCAAATACGTACCGCACACGTACAAATTACACGAATGTGTGTTGCGGGTCATAAGGATTTGTGTCGCCCGAGCATCAGGGGGTACTCAGATCCGGGCCACGGGGTCACTTCTGTGGGTATCACGGTGGCGTGACCCGGTCTGTGATCCCAGGCTCCACAGTAAAAGGGGATTTGGTAAGGGAGATTGTCCGTGACGCCATCCACGGTTGTGGTGATTGTGTGGACACCACTGCTGCTCTGTATGGGGATCCCGGGAGCGGTGACAGGGAGCAGCTTTGTTGTTATCTCTCCCCTCCGTGGGTAGGGGGTTGGTTGTCCCGGGGCCCGATGATGGGGTAGGGATGGATGGCAGGCCGGGTGCGGGGCCTGGTGAGGTGCAGGGTCGCAGGGGCAGCGCTGTGCCGCACGGCACGGGGTACTCACTCAGCCAGTAATCACGACACAGTCCTTGGTAAAACACTCGGCTGGATGGACGGGTGCCCACAGACGGCTGCGGTTGTTTCTCCCCTGACCCAGTTTGGTGGTGTAAGTCCTTTCTTCCACCTCCGTGCACGCTCCTCCTGCGCTCCGGCTTCCAGCTGGCTCCCCGGTTCGGTACCGGTGGGCCACCGCCCAACTCCGGCTACCTACGGTTCCACCAACTGTCTCCCCGGCTCCCTGCAGACGGCCACTACCGTCTGCCTGACTCTCTGCTGCACGAGGGCCCTAGGCTCCAATCCTAGGCCCCAGTCTGCGTCTGCCTCTCTGCAGACCTCCTCTCTCTTCCTCTCCTAGGACTTGACTCGGCTTGTTTCCTGCCTCAGACCAGCTAACTCCTGGGTGGGCGTCTCCATCTCCTGACTCCGCCCACCTGGTGTGTCAGTCTGAGCCCGAGGAAAGGAATCAAGTTTCACTGGGGATGTCTGCTGTGAAACTGCTGGGGGTGGGGGTGTGTGTTGTTACCTGTGGCCCCTGGCTTGTCCAGGGCGCCACAGATTCCTTTCAGGTTTTGTGACAAATCTGCACAGAAAAAAGTGACAAATCTGCAAAATATGCACTTCCCCTGAGTTTTTGATGCTGCATTTTTTTTGCTGCATCAAAAATTGCTGTCTGTTACAGTTCCAGCAAAGTGGATGGGATTTATAGAAATCTCATGTCCACTATTGCTCTTTTTTACTTAGTGGAAAATGATTTGTGGTGCATGTTTCAAATCTGCAGCATGTCAATTTCTCATGCAGGTACACTGAGTTTTCTCTAAAAGTTTTTCTCATAGACTTGAATTAGATACAGAAAATATGTAGCAATGCATCAGAAGCAGATGTAATTGTCACCTAAGCAGATCAATAAAGTTTTGTCAAAGCCAAATACCAGGAAATATAAAAAATAAAGTAGCATTATTATAAGCATGACATACCAAGAAGAGTCAAAAATCAAAGAGTCAAAAACACGATAAAAACACGTTAAATGATTTCATGTCCATGATTTCACTGCAACCACAGATCTACCAAAGATTTATCTCTGTGTGTGATAATGCCTTAACAGTCTCAAGCTGTGATTTTCAGTGTTTGGTGGTGACTAGGTCTGAGCGGACCCATGGAAGTTCGGGTTCGCCTGTTTTGCCTGGAATTTAGTTAATACAGTAGATTGTTTCAAGACCTGAACTTGACTCGAATGTGGTGCTCCTGAGGCTTCATTCGCCACAGAGTACTGCATCTCTATTAAGATGTAGTACTCATTCCTGGTAAGAGGGGGTTAATCACTGGTGTTTTTCACTTACACAACATCCAGCCAGTGAGTCAGCTAGTTACACAATTCAGGAAGTCAGCCAGCCTGGGAAATTCCCGGTTGCTGGGACAACCACTAGTGAGTCATCAGAAGGGTGGGGGCTGCCCTCAGGGAGTAGGAACACACAAATGGTTTCACTTCAGAAAAGTCTAATACTCTGAACAACATGGTAGCAGGGGAGAGTGCTTGAGAGCTTCTCCTGCTAGAACCGGGCAGACTGGAAAAGGGCGAGAGGCAACCGATGCAGCTAGTGAGACAGAGGAGAACATGGTAGCTGAGGTCAAGCCTAACCATTCCCACAGTTCCAGCGCATTCAGGGTGCAGAGCCCTGGGGTAGGACATACTCCACGTTGGACTACCATAATCTGCAGAGGATGGGGATTTCAAGTCCCATCGCTCACCACCCATTTTCCCGGAGCACAGTGACACATAGGATCCGTGGTCGGGATTGTAGCCAGGCCCTATGGCGAGTATCCATGCCACCTGCATATGGGAAGGGAATCTTTACAAGAACACCGAGGTCCCCAAGTTGCTTCAAGCCACGGGGATCCACAAGTAAGCACAGAGGAGGAAGGTCTCACACTCCACAGATACCAGTGATTTCTTCTGATTTACCCGGGATCGGCTGGAGCCCATCGCGTCAGAGAGCAGCACCACTGGGGCATCTTGCGAACTGTGAGTAAAAAGAACTTTGAACCGCAGACTCGGTGTCATCCGTGTCATTGCCGGCGCCGCCGCCCCATGCTTTGGCACCACCGGCCGTCCACACTGCCCTCATTTCCTTGGGGCCTGCTCCACCTGTGAAACCATCTTGCTGCTACTACCATCCGCCCCGGAGGAGAGTGACAGCAGCAGCAGCTAATTCCCTGGCCGCATACCGCAGGTGACGTCACGACAAACAGCCACCTCTTATTCCCCTTTTATTGTGGACACCTCGGGTCATGAAACCGGGAACACCACAGCGAAATCCAAGATCTCTGCACTGGCCCGGTGATGAGTAAACAGGTACGATACCTGACCTGGACCCCCTTTCCCCTGGGTGCTACACGAATGTGATCTCGGACGCCATATGTCAATGAAGACCCAAACGTCTGTGCTGTAAAATAGTTGTAAAATGGTAATAGTAAGGTCTAGAGGGCTGCAAAAGGAAGCAATAAAGAGGCAATTTCCCTGCAAACAAATGGGGATATGAAAAAAATAAAAAAAAAAACATTGTGGGGTCCCCCTGTATTTTTGATAACCATCCAAAGTAAAGCAGACAGCTGGGGGCAACTCTTATCAGCATGGGGAGGACCATGCCTATTTGCCCCCCCTCTAGCCTAAAACCAGCCTGGCCAACCCAGAAGTGGAACATCCATTAGATGCACCAATTCTGGCGCTCTACCCAGCTCTTCTCAATTGCCCTGGTGCATTGGTAATTGGGGTCAAACTTTTGAGGTCGATGTCAGCTGTGAATTAACAGCTGACATCAAGCTCAGTGGTTAGTAATGGATAGGCGTCTATCAGACACCTCCATTACTAAACCAGCAAGTATAGAGTTAAAAAAACACAGACACATAGGGAAAAAAAGTTTATTTGAATAAAGACCGCCCCACATTCTCGTTCACCAATTTATTGCTTCAAAATAAATCCAAGAAATTCCGACATAATCCAAAGAGTAATGTCTGACGACGTCCATTGATTCCTATGGAGATTTGTTATATGAAGTTAATTTTTATGTCCCTTTCTGATCATTTCCTTTCTCCAGTTATGTCTATTAGTTACCTTGTTTTATAAATGCTTGCTGTTATGATTGATCTATAGCTATGACACACTCACAAAATATGCATAGGCTCCACTTTTAAATCATGACTGAAAAAGGATTACACTTTTATCCCAGGAGCTGACATTTTATCTACTTTTTGGATTTGATACCAATTCTCCTTGATCCAAGAGCTTTAACCCCTTAAGGACGAAGCCAGATTTGTACTTAATGCCCAGGCCATTTTTTGCAATTTTGACCAGTGTCACTTTATAAGGTTATAACTCTGGAACGCTTCAATGGATCCAGGTGATTCTGAGACTGTTTTTTCGTGACATATTGGGCTTCATGTTAGAGGTAAATTTAGGATGATATTTTTTTATTTTATTTGTGAAAAAATCTGAAATTTGACAAAAAAATTAAAAATTTTGCAAGTTTCAAACTTTTAATTTTTATGCCCATAAACCGGAGAGTTATGTCACACAAAATAGTTAATAAATAACATTTCCCACTTGTCTACTTTAGATCAGCGCAATTTTTGAAACAAAATTTTTTGGGGTTAGGAAGTTAGAAGGGTTCAAAGTTCATCAGCAATTTCCCATTTTTTCAACAAAATTTACAAAACCAATTGTTTAGGGACCACATCCCATTTGATGTGACTTTGAGAGGCCTGGGTGACAGAAAATACCCAAAAGTGACACCATTCTAAAACCTGCACCCCTCAAGGTACTCAAAACCACATTCAAGAAGTTTATTAACCCTTCAGGTGCTTCACAGGAACTAAAGTAATATGGAATGAAAAAAATAAAAATTAACATTTTACCTAAAAATGTTACTTTAGCACTAATTTTCTTACTTTTTCAAGAGGTAACACCAAAAATTGGACCTCACACTTTGTTACCCACTTTCTTATGAGCGCGCCGATACCCCACATGTGGTCAGAAACCTTTGTTTGGGTAAATGGGAGAGCTCAGAATGAAAGGAGCACTATTTGAATTTTGGAAAGCAAAGTTGGCTCAAACAGATTGCGGGCACCATGTTGCTTTTACAGATCCCCTAAGGTACCTAAACAGCAGGAACCCCCCTCAAGTGACCCCATTTTTGAAACTAGACCCCTTAAGGCTTCTATCGAGGGGTATACTGAGCATTTTGGACCCACAGGTACTTCACAGATTTTGATAACGTTACTTTGTCATATTGAAAATTGTAATTTTTTTCTCAAAAATGTTGCTTTAGCATCAATTCTCTCACTTTTTCAAGAAATAATTCCAAAAATTTGACCCAAATGTTTGTTACCCACTTTTTTATGAGCGCGGTGATACCTCACATGTGGTCTGAAACCTTTGTTTGGACAAATGGGAGGGCTTGGAACGAAAGGAGCAATATTTGAATTTTGGAAAGGAAATTTGGCTGAAAAAGATTGCGGGCACCATGTTGCATTTGGAGGACCCCTAAGGTACGTAAACAGCAAAAAACCACCACAAGTGACCCCATATTGGAAACTAGGCCTCTCAAGGAATTTATCTAGATGTTTGGTGAGTACCCTGAACCCCAGGTGCTTCACAGAAGTTTATAACGTTGATCCATGAAAATAAAAAAATAAAATTTTACCACAAAATTGTTACTTCAACCAGGTAGCTTTTTTTTTCACAAGGGTAACAGGAAAAAAATCACCATGAAATGTATTCTGCAATTTCTCCTGAGTTTGGTGATATCTTATATGTGGTGGAAATCAACTGTTTGGGTACACGGCAGGTCTTGGAAGGGAAGGAGTGCAATTTGACTGAACATTTGGCTGGAATAATTAGTGGACGCTATGTCGCATTTGGAAAGCCCCTAAAGTGCCTAAACAGTGGAGGCCCCCCACAAGTGACCCCATTCTGGAATCAAGAAACCTCAAGGCTTTTATCTAGGTGTATATTGAACATTTTGAATCTACGAATACTTCACAGAATTTGATAAGCTTAGGTTGCCATATTGAAAATTTTCATTTTTTTCGCAAAAATGTTTCTTTAGCATCACATTTCTCACTTTTTCAAGAGGCAACAACAAAACGTGGACCCCACAGGTTGTTATCCAATTTCTTGTGATCGCAGGGATACCCCATATGTGGCCAAAAACCTCTGTTTGGATATATGGCAGGGCTTGGAATGGAAGGAGCACCATTTGAATTTTGGAAAAGTTGAAATAAATTGCGCGCACCCTGTCACATTAGCAGGGCCTGTTGGGTACTTATACATTAGAAAGCCCCCACAAGTGACTCCATTTTGGAAACTGGAACCCTCAAGGATTTTATTAAGGAGTATAGTAAGCATTTTGAATCCACAGGTACTTCACAAAAATGTTGCTGTAGCAACAAATTTCTCTCTTTTAGGCTATGTGGCCATGATCCAGCGACACGGCGTCCAGTACACAGTGTCAGCCTTCCTACAGAGATGTGAGTGTTGTCCACGGGAGAACGCAGCTGCCCATGCCCACGATTTGGGTTCAGGCTGCTGTGGAGCTCTATGCTACGGGCAGAGCACACTCATCTCCGCAGCATAAATTGACATGCTGAGGCTCGGGAAGCTGCGCCACAGGTCGGTTTATGCTGCGGAGAAAAGAAGCACAGTGGGCACGGGATTTCTAAAAATCCTTCAACTGTGCTTCTACTGCACAACGCAGCGTTATGGACGCAGGGAAAACAATCTGCGCCCAAAACGCTGCAAACCCTGATTGTGGGCACATAGCCTAAAATGCTACAATGGATGAATGGATAGATGTCAAACATATATAACGTCCCACCCCCCTGCATATTCTAAGCTGGCGCCCTTTAGTGCCTTTCATGTGGCACTAAAGGGTGCCTAGCCTTGTATTTAGCCCAAAAAGAAAAAAAAAATAATTAAAATAAATGACGTGGGGTCCCCCCTATTTTTGATAGCCAGCTAGGGTAAAGCAGACAGCTGTAGCCTGCAAACCACAGCTGACAGCTTCATCTTGTCTGGTGATCAATTTGGAGGGCTCCCCAAGCTGTTTTTTTTTTAATTATTTATAAATAAATAATTAAAAAAAACAAACAAACATAGGGTCCCCCCAAATTAGATCACCAGCCAAGGTGAACCTGACAGCTGGGGTCTGGTATTCTCAGGGTGGGAAGAGCCATGGTTATTGGACTCTTCCCAGCCTAAAAATAGCAGGCCGCAGCCGCCCCAGAAGTGGCGCATCCATTAGATGCGCCAATTCTGGCGCTTCGCCCCAGCTCATCCCGCGCCCTGGTGCGTTGTCAAACGGGGTAATAAATGGGGTTGATACCAGATGTGTAATGTCACCTGGCATCAAGCCCAGCAATTAGTTATGTCACGGCGTCTATCAGATACCCGACATAACTAATTGACAGTAATAAAAAAAAAATTGACAACAAAAAAAAATTTATTTGAAAAAACACTCCCCAAAACATTCCCTGATTGACCAATTTATTGAAAAGAAAAGAAAAAAAAAATCCACTGTAATCCATTTGGACGTCCCACGTCGACTCTGGACCTTCTAGAATATGGGGGACACGTTCAGGGAACGTATCCCCCATTTTCTAGGAGGGCAGACCCTCCATTTGACGAGAGTGGGTGCAAAGAATCTGCACCCACCCTCCCTGGGTCACAGCTGCACAGTGCCGAGCAGCAGCCAGCGTCCTGAACACAGGAAGCTGTCAGCTGCTCTGCACAACATGTGACCGGCGTCTGCTGAGAAGGAGCCGGAGGAGGGGGCCACGGGGGATCAGCGTTCCGACAGGTATGTATGACACCGGGGAACACCGGGGGGGATAGGGGGGGACCCGGCAGGGCCTAGGGAGCAGGTTTCTGTCGCATGTGTTATGGCACATGCGACAGAAACCATAGGAAAGGGGGAAATGCGGCCGGCGCGCTGCTGTGCTCGCCGGTGCGCGCTGCTGTGCTCGCCGGTGCGCGCGGCCATCTTGGATTTTCGGGAGGGGGTTGGGGGTCGGGGGGGGGCACTTTGGGGATACCGAGGGGACCGGAGGGAACCGGGAAAAAGATTTATCTCCCATCTGGCATGTTTGATCATGCCAGATGGGAGATAAATCATTTTTTACCGGCGCGGTCATTTACTGTAACCTGATCATCGGTATACGGTGTATACCGGTCATCAGGTGAGCGGGGACCGGAAAAACCGGCCAGAATCATGATCTCCAGGGTCTCAGCTACCCCCGGCAGCTGAGACCCCGGAAATTTTCTGACTCTGGGGGGCGCTAGACCCTTTTTTCCGACCGCCGTTAAAAAGCGGCGGTTTGGAAGATGTACCCTAATTTGTCGCCGTTAAAAGGCGTATCGGCGGTCGTTAAGGGGTTAAATACAAAATTTGCTAGACTAGTGAGTTTATTTTATTTAAACACATCCAAAATGTGGAAATTGTTATTATTCCAAGATCTATTGTTTTAAATCAACTTAAATGAACTTTGTTCATGGAGAAGACCCCTTTAAGTTATGCGTAAAAATGTGAATTTGCTACTTGCTTTAAGAAATGAGCACGCACATTGACGTAGATTTTGTTTGCTTATAATTAGAGATGAGCGAACCGGTCGCGGTTCGGCTCGAGGTTGGTTCGCCGAACGGACCTCCCGTTCGAGTTCGGTTCGTCGAACGTTCGACGAACCGAACTCGAACTGCATAGGAAACAATGGCAGGCAATCACAAACACAGAAAAACACCTAGAAAACACCCTCAAAGGTGTCCAAAAGGTCACAAACAACTCACAACACATGGGAAAGTGACAAGGACATATACTCATGCGAAAACAAAAGAGCTGGACAAGGAAAAAGAGGAGGACACACAGATATATGAGTATATGCAAGGAAACATCGATTCCATTAATGTGCAACTTGAGCCCTGCTCATTCTTGGCTTCCAATCTTGATAAATTGCCTGAGCTCGCCACGTACGTCTTGGGGATCTTGTCGTGTCCTGCAGCCAGCGTTCTCTCGGAACCTGTCTTCAGTGCTGCTGTGGGTCTGCTGGCAGATAAGCACACGTGTCTGTCCACTGACAATGTGGACATGGCCCTCAGAGGACTTTTCTTCCCCTGGGTCAGCCAGGGGACGGGAAAGGCACGCGTATTTTTGAGAGTGCTTCATGCAAAGCATCTTTTTCTTTTTCAAAAGGGAGCTCAACCGATGCCAGTCAAGTGGGGTGTGTGTGGCCCAGTGAGTGGCAACGAGGGAGACTGTGGTTGGAGTCCCCTCGCTGTGTCTCTAAAAGAACCAAGATGAACAAGTCATGGCTCTCAGAGGACTTTTCTTCCCCTGGGTCAGCCAGGGGACGGGAAAGGCACGCGTATTTTTGAGAGTGCTTCATGCAAAGCATCTTTTTCTTTTTCAAAAGGGAGCTCAACCGATGCCAGTCAAGTGGGGTGTGTGTGGCCCAGTGAGTGGAAACGAGGGAGACTGTGGTTGGAGTCCCCTCGCTGTGTCTCTAAAAGAACCAAGATGAACAAGTCATGGCTCTCAGAGGACTTTTCTTCCCCTGGGTCAGCCAGGGGACGGGAAAGGCACGCGTATTTTTGAGAGTGCTTCATGCAAAGCATCTTTTTCTTTTTCAAAAGGGAGCTCAACCGATGCCAGTCAAGTGGGGTGTGTGTGGCCCAGTGAGTGGAAACGAGGGAGACTGTGGTTGGAGTCCCCTCGCTGTGTCTCTAAAAGAACCAAGATGAACAAGTCATGGCTCTCAGAGGACTTTTCTTCCCCTGGGTCAGCCAGGGGACGGGAAAGGCACGCGTATTTTTGAGAGTGCTTCATGCAAAGCATCTTTTTCTTTTTCAAAAGGGAGCTCAACCGATGCCAGTCAAGTGGGGTGTGTGTGGCCCAGTGAGTGGCAACGAGGGAGACTGTGGTTGGAGTCCCCTCGCTGTGTCTCTAAAAGAACCAAGATGAACAAGTCATGGCTCTCAGAGGACTTTTCTTCCCCTGGGTCAGCCAGGGGACGGGAAAGGCACGCGTATTTTTGAGAGTGCTTCATGCAAAGCATCTTTTTCTTTTTCAAAAGGGAGCTCAACCGATGCCAGTCAAGTGGGGTGTGTGTGGCCCAGTGAGTGGAAACGAGAGAGACTGTGGTTGGAGTCCCCTCGCTGTGTCTCTAAAAGAACCAAGATGAACAAGTCATGGCTCTCAGAGGACTTTTCTTCCCCTGGGTCAGCCAGGGGACGGGAAAGGCACGCGTATTTTTGAGAGTGCTTCATGCAAAGCATCTTTTTCTTTTTCAAAAGGGAGCTCAACCGATGCCAGTCAAGTGGGGTGTGTGTGGCCCAGTGAGTGGCAACGAGGGAGACTGTGGTTGGAGTCCCCTCGCTGTGTCTCTAAAAGAACCAAGATGAACAAGTCATGGCTCTCAGAGGACTTTTCTTCCCCTGGGTCAGCCAGGGGACGGGAAAGGCACGCGTATTTTTGAGAGTGCTTCATGCAAAGCATCTTTTTCTTTTTCAAAAGGGAGCTCAACCGATGCCAGTCAAGTGGGGTGTGTGTGGCCCAGTGAGTGGCAACGAGGGAGACTGTGGTTGGAGTCCCCTCGCTGTGTCTCTAAAAGAACCAAGATGAACAAGTCATGGCTCTCAGAGGACTTTTCTTCCCCTGGGTCAGCCAGGGGACGGGAAAGGCACGCGTATTTTTGAGAGTGCTTCATGCAAAGCATCTTTTTCTTTTTCAAAAGGGAGCTCAACCGATGCCAGTCAAGTGGGGTGTGTGTGGCCCAGTGAGTGGCAACGAGGGAGACTGTGGTTGGAGTCCCCTCGCTGTGTCTCTAAAAGAACCAAGATGAACAAGTCATGGCTCTCAGAGGACTTTTCTTCCCCTGGGTCAGCCAGGGGACGGGAAAGGCACGCGTATTTTTGAGAGTGCTTCATGCAAAGCATCTTTTTCTTTTTCAAAAGGGAGCTCAACCGATGCCAGTCAAGTGGGGTGTGTGTGGCCCAGTGAGTGGCAACGAGGGAGACTGTGGTTGGAGTCCCCTCGCTGTGTCTCTAAAAGAACCAAGATGAACAAGTCATGGCTCTCAGAGGACTTTTCTTCCCCTGGGTCAGCCAGGGGACGGGAAAGGCACGCGTATTTTTGAGAGTGCTTCATGCAAAGCATCTTTTTCTTTTTCAAAAGGGAGCTCAACCGATGCCAGTCAAGTGGGGTGTGTGTGGCCCAGTGAGTGGAAACGAGGGAGACTGTGGTTGGAGTCCCCTCGCTGTGTCTCTAAAAGAACCAAGATGAACAAGTCATGGCTCTCAGAGGACTTTTCTTCCCCTGGGTCAGCCAGGGGACGGGAAAGGCACGCGTATTTTTGAGAGTGCTTCATGCAAAGCATCTTTTTCTTTTTCAAAAGGGAGCTCAACCGATGCCAGTCAAGTGGGGTGTGTGTGGCCCAGTGAGTGGAAACGAGGGAGACTGTGGTTGGAGTCCCCTCGCTGTGTCTCTAAAAGAACCAAGATGAACAAGTCATGGCTCTCAGAGGACTTTTCTTCCCCTGGGTCAGCCAGGGGACGGGAAAGGCACGCGTATTTTTGAGAGTGCTTCATGCAAAGCATCTTTTTCTTTTTCAAAAGGGAGCTCAACCGATGCCAGTCAAGTGGGGTGTGTGTGGCCCAGTGAGTGGCAACGAGGGAGACTGTGGTTGGAGTCCCCTCGCTGTGTCTCTAAAAGAACCAAGATGAACAAGTCATGGCTCTCAGAGGACTTTTCTTCCCCTGGGTCAGCCAGGGGACGGGAAAGGCACGCGTATTTTTGAGAGTGCTTCATGCAAAGCATCTTTTTCTTTTTCAAAAGGGAGCTCAACCGATGCCAGTCAAGTGGGGTGTGTGTGGCCCAGTGAGTGGAAACGAGGGAGACTGTGGTTGGAGTCCCCTCGCTGTGTCTCTAAAAGAACCAAGATGAACAAGTCATGGCTCTCAGAGGACTTTTCTTCCCCTGGGTCAGCCAGGGGACGGGAAAGGCACGCGTATTTTTGAGAGTGCTTCATGCAAAGCATCTTTTTCTTTTTCAAAAGGGAGCTCAACCGATGCCAGTCAAGTGGGGTGTGTGTGGCCCAGTGAGTGGAAACGAGGGAGACTGTGGTTGGAGTCCCCTCGCTGTGTCTCTAAAAGAACCAAGATGAACAAGTCATGGCTCTCAGAGGACTTTTCTTCCCCTGGGTCAGCCAGGGGACGGGAAAGGCACGCGTATTTTTGAGAGTGCTTCATGCAAAGCATCTTTTTCTTTTTCAAAAGGGAGCTCAACCGATGCCAGTCAAGTGGGGTGTGTGTGGCCCAGTGAGTGGCAACGAGGGAGACTGTGGTTGGAGTCCCCTCGCTGTGTCTCTAAAAGAACCAAGATGAACAAGTCATGGCTCTCAGAGGACTTTTCTTCCCCTGGGTCAGCCAGGGGACGGGAAAGGCACGCGTATTTTTGAGAGTGCTTCATGCAAAGCATCTTTTTCTTTTTCAAAAGGGAGCTCAACCGATGCCAGTCAAGTGGGGTGTGTGTGGCCCAGTGAGTGGCAACGAGGGAGACTGTGGTTGGAGTCCCCTCGCTGTGTCTCTAAAAGAACCAAGATGAACAAGTCATGGCTCTCAGAGGACTTTTCTTCCCCTGGGTCAGCCAGGGGACGGGAAAGGCACGCGTATTTTTGAGAGTGCTTCATGCAAAGCATCTTTTTCTTTTTCAAAAGGGAGCTCAACCGATGCCAGTCAAGTGGGGTGTGTGTGGCCCAGTGAGTGGAAACGAGGGAGACTGTGGTTGGAGACCCCTCGCTGTGTCTCTAAAAGAACCAAGATGAACAAGTCATGGCTCTCAGAGGACTTTTCTTCCCCTGGGTCAGCCAGGGGACGGGAAAGGCACGCGTATTTTTGAGAGTGCTTCATGCAAAGCATCTTTTTCTTTTTCAAAAGGGAGCTCAACCGATGCCAGTCAAGTGGGGTGTGTGTGGCCCAGTGAGTGGAAACGAGGGAGACTGTGGTTGAAGTCCCCTCGCTGTGTCTCTAAAAGAACCAAGATGAACAAGTCATGGCTCTCAGAGGACTTTTCTTCCCCTGGGTCAGCCAGGGGACGGGAAAGGCACGCGTATTTTTGAGAGTGCTTCATGCAAAGCATCTTTTTCTTTTTCAAAAGGGAGCTCAACCGATGCCAGTCAAGTGGGGTGTGTGTGGCCCAGTGAGTGGCAACGAGGGAGACTGTGGTTGGAGTCCCCTCGCTGTGTCTCTAAAAGAACCAAGATGAACAAGTCATGGCTCTCAGAGGACTTTTCTTCCCCTGGGTCAGCCAGGGGACGGGAAAGGCACGCGTATTTTTGAGAGTGCTTCATGCAAAGCATCTTTTTCTTTTTCAAAAGGGAGCTCAACCGATGCCAGTCAAGTGGGGTGTGTGTGGCCCAGTGAGTGGAAACGAGGGAGACTGTGGTTGGAGTCCCCTCGCTGTGTTATACATGCTTTTAGAAGGGCATGACATGGCTTGGAGGTTGACTTTCATAAAATGCAAACTGTTGGCTACCAAAATGCTGCCTTTCCAACAACTGTGGTTATAGGCAATGAGGAACATACTGATGAAGATGAGACGCAGATACCCGATTGGGATGACAACTTAAATATTCGGTCAGGGCAAGAAGAGGCTCGGTCTGAGGGGGAGGGGAGTGCAAACACAACAATTGATGATGAAGTTCTAGATCCCACCTACTGTCAACCCCCAGTCAGGCACTCGAGGAGGTCAACAGAGGCGGTGGAGGAGGATGCAACCGACGACGAAATTACCTTGCGCCTTCCTGGACAGAGTCGGAGCACTGGTAGCACGTCTACAACTGCATCCTCAGCCACCACTCTGCCTATGAGCATTATTCGGGGTGCATCAACAGGTCGCATGGCCTCTAAGCCTTGCCTAGCCTGTTCCTTTTTTGACATAGAAAAAGATCGCCCAAATCATGTGATATGTAAAATTTGTCATGATTCTCTTAGTAGAGGTCAAAACCTCAGCAGTTTGACAACTTCTTCCATGAATCGTCACATGAATAAATATCATAGGTCCCGGTGGGAAGCTCACTGTGCTGCAATGCGGCCTAGCGGAGCGAACCATCCACCGCCCGCCCCTTCCAGTGCATCCGCGCGCTCTTCATCTTCTAGGACTGTGGGGACAGCTGTCACACCTGTTTTTCCACGCAAAACTTCCACCACTGTAACCGCAACAGGCAGTTTGCTTGGTAGGTCGTCAGTTGGTTTGGAAGGGGAAACAAGTGAGTGTGTACAGCTCTCTCAGACATCGATAGCACCTACGTTGGATGAAGGCAACATCATGTCTCCGCCTGCACTTTCCTCACAAACCTGCATTTTTCCAGGGACACCCTACTCAACACCGTCTACACACAGCAGCCAGATCTCTGTCCCTCAGATGTGGTCAAATAAAAGGCCACTTCCTCCGACCCATGACAAAGCTAAGAGGTTGACTCTATCCCTCTGTAAGCTGTTGGCTACCGAAATGCTGCCTTGCCGCCTAGTTGACACACAGGATTTTAGAGACCTTATGTCTGTCGCTGTGCCCCAGTACCAGATGCCTAGTCGCCACTACTTCTCTAAGAAAGGTGTGCCCGCGCTACACCAGCATGTCGCACACAACATCACCGCTTCCTTGAGAAACTCTGTGTGTGAACGGGTGCATTTCACCACCGATACTTGGACCAGTAAGCATGGACAGGGACGTTACATGTCGCTGACTGGGCACTGGGTAACTATGTTGATAGATGGTGAAGGGTCTGCTGCACAAGTCTTGCCGTCCCCACGACTTGTGTGTCAATCCTCTGTCTGTCCAAGTTCCGCCACTGCTTCTGCATCCTCCACCTCATCTGGGTCCTCCACCTCCGCCCCAAGCCTGCCTGGTCAGGCCACCAGCGTTCTCACTGCGCAGAAGGAATCACGCACCCCTCATTACTATGCTGGCAGCAGAGCGCAACGGCATCAGGCGGTCTTTAGCTTGACATGTCTTGGGAATAAGAGTCACACAGCTGAGGAGTTGTGGTCAGCTCTGCGGTCCGAGTTTAATAAATGGTTGTCTCCACTCAACCTGCAGCCTGGTAAGGCCGTGTGCGACAATGCTGCAAACCTGGGTGCGGCCCTTCGCCTGGGCAAGGTGACACACGTGCCTTGTATGGCTCACGTGTTGAACCTTGTTGTCCAGCAATTTTTAACACACTATCCCGGCCTAGATGGCCTTCTGACCAGGGCACGTAAACTGTCTGCAGTGCTCACTTCCGCCGTTCAACCGCCGCAGCTGAGCGACTTGCATCGCTCCAGAAGTCTTTCGGCCTGCCGGTTCATCGCCTGAAATGCGATGTGGCGACACGCTGGAATTCAACTCTCCACATGTTACAGCGACTGTGGCAGCACCGGCGAGCCCTGGTGCAATACGTCATGATGTATAGCCTGGGCCAACGAGATGCAGAAGTGGGGCAGATCACCCTGATGGAGTGATCTCAGATCAAGGACCTATGCACCGTTCTGCACAGTTTCGACATGGCGACGAATATGTTTAGCGCTGACAATGCCATTATCAGCATGACGATTACAGTCATTTACATGCTGGAGCACACGCTAAACACTATTCGGAGTCAGGGGGTGGGACAACAGGAAGGGGAGGAACTACAGGAGGATTCATATGCGCAAGACACAACAACATCACCAAGGTCCAGACGTTCATCATCACCAACGCGGCAGGCATGGGACCATGGGGGACAGGGATCAACAAGGGCGCATGGTAGCAGGCGAGATGTTGAGGAAGGTGCAGGAGGACATGAAGATATGGAGGACGAACTGTCCATGGACATGGAAGACTCAGCGGATGAGGGAGACCTTGGTCAAAATTCAGTTGAAAGAGGTTGGGGGGAGATGTCAGAGGAAGAAAGAACGGTTAGCACCTCTATGCCACAAACACAGCGTGGACTTGGTCCGCATGGCTGCGCAAGACACATGAGTGCCTTCTTGTTGCACTACCTCCAACATGACCCTCGGATTGTCAAAATTAGAAGTGATGATGACTACTGGCTTGCCACACTATTAGATCCCCGGGACAAGTCCAAATTTTGTGACATAATTCCACCCATAGAAAGGGACGCACGTATGCTGGAGTATCAGCATAAGCTGTTACTCGATCTTAGCTCGGCTTTTACACCAAACAACCGTGCAGGTGAAGGGAGTGATTCTCCCAGTTGTAACTTGACAAACATGGGACGGCATCGTCATCTTCAACAGTCTACCCGTACCAGTAGGACCGTATCTGGTGCTGGTAACAGCAATTTTATGGAATATTTTCATAATTTTTTTAGACCCTCCTTTGCAAGGCCACCAGAGACAACAAGTCTGACACATAGTCAACGGATGGAGAGGATGATACAGGAGTATCTCCAAATGAACATCGATGCAATGACTTTGCAAATGGAGCCTTGCTCCTTTTGGGCTTCAAATCTAGAAAAATTGACAGAGCTCTCCAGTTACGCCTTGGAGATTTTGTCGTGTGCAGCTGCCAGCGTTGTCTCTGAACGTGTCTTCTTCAGTGCTGCTGGGTGTGTGCTGACAGATAAGCGCACGCGTCTGTCCAGTGACAATGTGGACACACTGACGTTCATCAAAATGAACAAGTCATGGATCCAGAAGGAATTTACTACCCCTGTGTCATCCTGGGGAGAGTAAATGCTTGTGGATTTGGAATGTGCTTGATGCAAATCAAAACATCCTGTTTGCAACTAGGGCACAAGTGCTGCCACTGATGGGGTGTCTGTGTGCCCAATGTTGGGAAAAAAGGTAGACTCCGCTTGGAGTAACCCTTGCTTGATGTGTTTTTTAAAAATGATACAAGATGAACAGATCTGAAGGCAAGATGAAGGCAACATCATGTCTCCGCCTGCACTTTTCTCACAAACCTGCATTTTTCCAGGGACACCCTACTCAACACCGTCTACAGACAGCAGCCGGATCTCTTTCCCTCAGATGTGGTCAAATAAAAGGCCACTTACTGCGACCCATGACAAAGCTAAGTGGTTGACTCTATCCCTCTGTAAGCTGTTGGCTACCGAAATGCTGCCTTTACGCGTAGTGGACACACAGGATTTTACAGACCTTATGTCTGTCGCTGTGCCCCAGTACCACATGCCCAATCACCACTGCTTCTCCAAGAAAAGCATGCCCGCGCTACACCAGCATGTCGCACACAACATCACCACTTCCTTGAGAAAATCTGTGTGCGACAGGGTGCATTTCAACACAGATACTTGGACCAGTAAGCATAGACAGGGTCATTACATGTCACTGACTGGGCACTGGCAAACTATGGTGAGAGATGGAGAAGGGTCTGCTGTACAAGTCTTGCCGTCCCCACGAGTTGTTTCAATCCTTGTTCTGTATGTAGAAGTTAATACACTGCTTCTGCCTCTTCAACCTCGTGTGGGTCCTCTACCTTGGCGCAAACCCTGTGTGGTCAGGCCACCCTTCCTTGCAACTGCGCACAAGGACTACCACACACCTCCTTACTATGCTGGCAGCAGAGCTCAATGCCATCAGGCGGTCAAAGCTTTACTTTGAAATGTATGGGAAATGTGAGTCACACCGCTATTACAGAGAATAGTAGTCAGGCAGGGTCAAAACATTAATTGAGGAACAGGAACAGAATGGGACGGCCAGGAAAGAATCAGAAAACAAGCAGAGTTGAAATGCGTATCGGCCAACAAGGTACATAAACAGCAAGCAGGAAAAGTAGTCAGGTAACAAGCACACAAAATCATAAAACTGAACTGGGGGTAAAATTAACCAGAGGTTCATAGCTATGTCTGGCAGTGGTCTGCAGACAGGATGGGCATAAAAAAGGGTGTGGTGTCTTCCCATTGGTTGTAGCTGAATGATGGTATTTCATCTGTGAGATACCCACCAGCTACATTCAGCCAGAGATTCTGCATCTGTCAAGGTAATGCAGCCCAGTGGGTGAGCATAACCTGCGTCCACCTGCGCCGCTGGCATCGACTACTCTCACATCATCAGCACTATTCATGAAAGGAACACGTTGTCACCTGGCAACCGGAGTACAAATTGACGGAGCGGACTACGTTGGTGACTTAACAGCCGTGTGCGGCAATGATGCAAACCTGGCTGCGGGCCATCCTCAGGGCAATGTGACACACGTGCCTTTTAGGGCTCACGTGTTGAACCGAATTCGCCAGCAATTTTTAAAACACCATCACGGCCTACATGGCCTTGTGCAGTGGGCACGCTCGCTATGTGCTCACTTCCATCGTGCGCACACAGCAGCTCAACAACTTTCATCACTCCGGAAGTCTTAGGGTCTGGCAGTTAAACGCCGTAAATGCGATGTTTCGACACGCAGGAATTGGAATCTGCACATGTTGCAGCGTGTGTGGCAGCACCGCAGAGCCCTGCTGAAATACGGTAAGACATATAGCCTGGGATAACTTGATCCAGAGGTGGTGCAGATCACGCTGCTGGAGTGGTGTCAGATCAAGGACCTATGCACCCTGCTACACAGTTTTGAAATGTCGACGAAGATGTTTAGCACTGGCAATGTCATTCTCAGCGTGACAATTCTGGTCATCTACATGATGGAGCACACTGTAATTATTATTCTGAGTCAGGTGTTGGGACAAGAGGAAGGGGAGGAAGTACAGGAGGAGTCATATGCGGAAGGGATAACAAGATCTACGAGGTCCAGATGGTCAGCGGCACCTATGCGGCATTCATGGTGAGGGAGAGGGATTAACAAGGGCGCATAGTATCAGCAAAAAGTGTTGATGAAAGTGCAGGAGCCCATGAAGAAATGGAGGACGAACTGGCGATGGGCATGGAAGACTCAGCAGATGAGTGAGAGCTTGCTCACATTTCGGTTGTGCGAGGTTGTGGGTAGAGGGCAGAGGAAGGATGCACGATTCTCACCTCTCTGCCACCAACACACCAAGGACTTGGTCCTCCTGGATGCACAAGACACATGAGCGCCTTCTTGCTGCACTACCTACATGACCCTCGGATTGTATGAATTTGAACTAATCCTGAATACTGGGTTGCCACACTGTTAGATCCCCGGTACAAGACAAAATTTGGCGAACTAATTCCTGCCATAGAAATAGACGCACGTATACAGGAGTATCTGCAGAATGTGGTACGCAATCTTAGATCTACTTGTCCACTAAACACCAGTGCTGCACAGAGTGAATCTCAACGCTTTGTCATGGATAGGAGGAAATGGTCTTTTACTTGTCCACATCGGAGGGACCGAGGGATGGCTGCTGTGCTGAGATGGCGTTGAGTACGGTGTCCCTGCACAGTTGCACTTTTGGTCATATCCCAAAATGAGTTGAAAAAGGACAGATGCTGTTGGAAAGGGGAACAGGTGTGTTGGAAAGGGGAAAAAAGTTTTGGTCCGTGGATTTGGTGGTTAAGCAACTGTAACATTTGCTGAAGAAACAACATCTGTTACAGTGGGACTGGCAGATTTGGATAAAGTGGTATATAATCTGTGACCGCTATATAACGAAAATTAATAAGAAAAGAAAGAGAAAGGTATATATCCCCATCAGCAGTCAGTGTCCACCGTGCTCCCAGTTGGAAAAGGAGAGGTTGGCAACTTGAAGGTTTGGTGGAGGATACAGAGCTGTGTGGCTATGAAACTAATAGTAGCCTGAACCGAGTTAGACGCCATTCGGATCTGGAGACTGTGAGCCCTGTTAGCGTCACAGGGTCCACATGCCCACCCAGCCCAGGAACTCCCTGTTAACAACACAGGGGCCATTGAGTACGCTGACCGTGTGCGTAGGGGCCACACCTGTGGACAGCAGGCGCATCAGCAGCAGCAGGCCTGTTAATGCCACTGGGCTGCACAAGCAGGACTGTTAGGACAGGAGCTGGTCTTAACCGTTCTGCGTTACCAACTGTGGTGGTGGCCTGCATCCACCACCCGATCCCTGCCTACCTCTGGCCTAAAGCCGCAATGGGTTCAACACATGGAGGTGTGCTCTTTCGGAGCATAATAGAAGACTGCGCACCTCCTTGTTGGCTCCAGCCCCTTTTATAACCTGGGTCCGCCCCAAACCAGGGTGAACCACAATGCACCTCCTGGAGACAAAAGTAGAGTGACACGTCATGAGTGGCATAACTAGCGTCCTATTTGGAAACGCAACTTCAATGATGACCTCATGGCTGCCATGACCCAAACACCTCACCAGTCATCGTCTGAGCATCAATAATGCGGTGACAAGTCATAGGTGTGGGCCTCTGCAAGCCATTTGGGAGGACACCTGATGCCCTGTGGTCTATATGGGACCCCCACATCAGGGCCAGGGCCAAAGAGTTCATTACCGGACCTAGTCTCTGATGCAGGAAGTGCCTGAGCATGCTCAGTAGCATGAAATACAGTCTCTGAAAAAAGACTATCAGCTTTAGCATGGTGTCTATGCCCAAAACAGGACTTAGACCCGGCACGGAATGCAAGCACCTGTGCAAAGAGGCTTTTCACACTTAGTGTGGGAGCATGCGCTGTATCCCGAAATGAAAACTTAGCGTCAGGAATGGCACAGTCAGGCTGAGCATACTCACTAGGCGAAACACTGTAATTATGCTGCAGCTGGGGTACATCGGCACACGCATGCGCACTAGCTGCCTCTCCACACTTAGACGTGGAGGGGAAATTTGTCTTGGAGATGCTGTCTATGAACAGAAGGAAAAGCTAAAGGAAGCCTGACTTTCTATCCCTCCGAATTATGAAATGCAGCAATGAATTCCATGAGTTTGCTATAACATTAGCGTAGCAAAATGTGCATGAGGGTGTGATGTAGAGGTGCTAGAAATAGCTTGTCACCAGTGGGGCACTAATGGAATACAACAGCCAGTTCTATGATGCCACAAAATGGCAGTATTTTGTGCTTTCATTATAGCTTATTAAAAACAGAGCACAAGGTTGTCATGCAGAGGTGCTGCACATAGATTTGCAGTAGTGTGAATTGACAAAAGTACAATAGCCACGTTTAGGATACAACTAGGTACAGTGAGTGTTTGCTAGTAAAATTGCTTAGTTTAAAAAAGTTGTAGTGTGCAATGCAGGCAGACGTGCTATGCAAATGTCTTTGCACTAGTGGGACTATAGCAAAGTCCAATAGCCACGTATAGGATGCCACTAGGTACACTGAGTGTGTGCTAGTATAATGGCTTCGTTATAATTTGTTGGAGTGTGCAACGCAGGCAGATGCGCTCTGCAAATGTCTTGGCACTAGTGGGACTATAGCAAAGTCCAATAGCCACGTATAGGATGCCACTAGGTACACTGTGTGTTTGCTAGTATAATGGATGAGTTTAAAAAAGATAGAGTGTGCAATGCAGGCAGACGTGCTGCAAATAACGTTCCAATACTGTGAATTGACAAAAGTACAATAGCCACGTTTAGGATACAACTAGGTACAGTGAGTGTTTGCTAGTATAATGGCTTCGTTATAATTAGTTGGAGTGTGCAACGCAGGCAGATGCGCTCTGCAAATGTCTTGGCACTAGTGGGACTATAGCAAAGTCAAATAGCCACGTATAGGATGCCACTAGGTACACTGACTGTTTGCTAGTATAATGGCTGAGTTTAAAAAAGTTAGAGTGTGCAATGCAGGCAGACGTGCTGCAAATAACGTTCCAATACTGTGAATTGACAAAAGTACAATAGCCACGTTTAGGATGCCACTAGGTACACTGACTGTTTGGTAGTATAATGGCTGAGTTTAAAAAAGTTAGAGTGTGCAATGCAGGCAGACGTGCTGCAAATAACGTTCCAATACTGTGAATTGACAAAAGTACAATAGCCACGTTTAGGATACAACTAGGTACAGTGAGTGTTTGCTAGTATAATGGCTGAGTTTAAAAAAGTTAGAGTGTGCAATGCAGGCAGACGTGCTGCAAATAACGTTCCAATACTGTGAATTGACAAAAGTACAATAGCCACGATTAGGATACAACTAGGTACAGTGAGTGTTTGCTAGTATAATGGCTGAGTTTAAAAAAGTTAGAGTGTGCAATGCAGGCAGACGTGCTGCAAATAACGTTCCAATACTGTGAATTGACAAAAGTACAATAGCCACGTTTAGGATGCCACTAGGTACACTGACTGTTTGCTAGTATAATGGCTGAGTTTAAAAAAGTTAGAGTGTGCAATGCAGGCAGACGTGCTGCAAATAACGTTCCAATACTGTGAATTGACAAAAGTACAATAGCCACGTTTAGGATGCCACTAGGTACACTGACTGTTTGGTAGTATAATGGCTGAGTTTAAAAAAGTTAGAGTGTGCAATGCAGGCAGACGTGCTGCAAATAACGTTCCAATACTGTGAATTGACAAAAGTACAATAGCCACGTTTAGGATGCCACTAGGTACACTGACTGTTTGGTAGTATAATGGCTGAGTTTAAAAAAGTTAGAGTGTGCAATGCAGGCAGACGTGCTGCAAATAACGTTCCAATACTGTGAATTGACAAAAGTACAATAGCCACGTTTAGGATACAACTAGGTACAGTGAGTGTTTGCTAGTATAATGGCTGAGTTTAAAAAAGTTAGAGTGTGCAATGCAGGCAGACGTGCTGCAAATAACGTTCCAATACTGTGAATTGACAAAAGTACAATAGCCACGTTTAGGATACAACTAGGTACAGTGAGTGTTTGCTAGTATAATGGCTGAGTTTAAAAAAGTTAGAGTGTGCAATGCAGGCAGACGTGCTGCAAATAACGTTCCAATACTGTGAATTGACAAAAGTACAATAGCCACGTTTAGGATGCCACTAGGTACACTGACTGTTTGCTAGTATAATGGCTGAGTTTAAAAAAGTTAGAGTGTGCAATGCAGGCAGACGTGCTGCAAATAACGTTCCAATACTGTGAATTGACAAAAGTACAATAGCCACGTTTAGGATGCCACTAGGTACACTGACTGTTTGGTAGTATAATGGCTGAGTTTAAAAAAGTTAGAGTGTGCAATGCAGGCAGACGTGCTGCAAATAACGTTCCAATACTGTGAATTGACAAAAGTACAATAGCCACGTTTAGGATGCCACTAGGTACACTGACTGTTTGGTAGTATAATGGCTGAGTTTAAAAAAGTTAGAGTGTGCAATGCAGGCAGACGTGCTGCAAATAACGTTCCAATACTGTGAATTGACAAAAGTACAATAGCCACGTTTAGGATACAGCTAGGTACAGTGAGTGTTTGCTAGTATAATGGCTGAGTTTAAAAAAGTTAGAGTGTGCAATGCAGGCAGACGTGCTGCAAATAACGTTCCAATACTGTGAATTGACAAAAGTACAATAGCCACGTTTAGGATACAACTAGGTACAGTGAGTGTTTGCTAGTATAATGGCTGAGTTTAAAAAAGTTAGAGTGTGCAATGCAGGCAGACGTGCTGCAAATAACGTTCCAATACTGTGAATTGACAAAAGTACAATAGCCACGTTTAGGATGCCACTAGGTACACTGACTGTTTGCTAGTATAATGGCTGAGTTTAAAAAAGTTAGAGTGTGCAATGCAGGCAGACGTGCTGCAAATAACGTTCCAATACTGTGAATTGACAAAAGTACAATAGCCACGTATAGGATGCCACTAGGTACACTGACTGTTTGCTAGTATAATGGCTGAGTTTAAAAAAGTTAGAGTGTGCAATGCAGGCAGACGTGCTGCAAATAACGTTCCAATACTGTGAATTGACAAAAGTACAATAGCCACGTTTAGGATGCCACTAGGTACACTGACTGTTTGCTAGTATAATGGCTGAGTTTAAAAAACTTGGAGTGTGCAATGCAGGCAGATGTGCTCTGCAAATGTCTTGGCACTAGTGGGACTATAGCAAAGTCCAATAGCCACGTATAGGATGCCACTAGGTACACTGAGTGTGTGCTAGTATAATGGCTTCGTTATAATTAGTTGGAGTGTGCAACGCAGGCAGATGCGCTCTGCAAATGTCTTGGCACTAGTGGGACTATAGCAAAGTCCAATAGCCACGTATAGGATGCCACTAGGTACACTGAGTGTTTGCTAGTATAATGGCTTCGTTATAATTTGTTGGAGTGTGCAACGCAGGCAGATGCGCTCTGCAAATGTCTTGGCACTAGTGGGACTATAGCAAAGTCCAATAGCCACGTATAGGATGCCACTAGGTACACTGAGTGTTTGCTAGTATAATGGCTTCGTTATAATTAGTTGGAGTGTGCAACGCAGGCAGATGCGCTCTGCAAATGTCTTGGCACTAGTGGGACTATAGCAAAGTCCAATAGCCACGTATAGGATGCCACTAGGTACACTGAGTGTTTGCTAGTATAATGGCTGAGTTTAAAAAACTTGGAGTGTGCAATGCAGGCAGATGTGCTCTGCTAATGTCTTTGCACTAGTGGGACTATAGCAAAGTCCAATAGCCACGTATAGGATGCCACTAGGTACACTGAGTGTGTGCTAGTATAATGGCTTAGTTATAATTCGTTGGAGTGTGCAACGCAGGCAGACGTGCTGCAAATGTCTTGGCACTAGTGGGACTATAGCAAAGTCCAATAGCCACGTATAGGATGCCACTAGGTACACTGAGTGTTTGCTAGTATAATGGCTTCGTTATAATTTGTTGGAGTGTGCAACGCAGGCAGATGCGCTCTGCAAATGTCTTGGCCCTAGTGGGACTATAGCAAAGTCCAATAGCCACGTATAGGATGCCACTAGGTACACTGAGTGTTTGCTAGTATAATGGCTGAGTTTAAAAAACTTGGAGTGTGCAATGCAGGCAGATGTGCTCTGCTAATGTCTTTGCACTAGTGGGACTATAGCAAAGTCCAATAGCCACGTATAGGATGCCACTAGGTACACTGAGTGTTTGCTAGTAAAATTGCTTAGTTTAAAAAACTTGGAGTGTGCAATGCAGGCAGATGTGCTCTGCAAATGTCTTTGCACTAGTGGGACTATAGCAAAGTCCAATAGCCACAGATAGGATGCCACTAGGTACACTGAGTGTTTGCTAGTATAATGGCTTAGTTAGAATGAGTTGGAGTGTGCAGAGGACAAGAGGGTACAGTGGCAGGATTGTGGTGCTCTGGGTAGAGGAATGGAAGCCTGCCTTTCTATTCCCTCCTAATGGTGAAATGCAGGGAGGAAATCCCTGACCTGGGCTACACAGACGCTGTTGCTGTTTGCAGGACCTGTCACCTATGGCTCTCTGACCCTGCCGGTACGAGCCCTTAAAAGGACTGCTAGAATGTGCTCTCCCTAAGCTGTCTAACGCTGTGTATGCAGCGCATACAGCTGTATCGGCGATAGGACAAAGGACGGAACTGCGACAGTGATGTCTGACACCAAAGACGCAGAAGGCAGATAATGGCGATCGTGAAGAAAATGTCCGGTTTTATAATGCAGGGACATGTGACATGCAGATCCTATCACACATGCCGTTGCTTCTCTGCCTCAAAGTCCACTTAGGTGTGTGTGTGTCTGTGATTGGCTGACATGCTGGCCAGCCCCACAAGACGCGCGCGCTTAGGGAAGGAAGACAAGAAAAAAAAAAAAAAAATGGCGATCGCCATTATAGAAACAGCAGTGATCTGAAGGCGCTGTTCACGCACACTATACACTGAAATGTGATAATAGTTTGATTCACAGAGTGACTTACACTATTACAGCAGAAACCAAGCTAAGATTTAGCTGTTTTTTGGCTGCTAGAACCGTTCTCAAACGTTTCTAGAACTATCGAGCTTTTGCAAAAAGCTCGAGTTCTAGTTCGATCTAGAACATGCCCCAAAATCACTCGAGCCTAGAACTGGAGAACCACGAACCACGAACCGCGCTCAACTCTACTTATAATATTCTGCTTGTTGTTACTCACCAATAAATTAAAACCATATTTTATCTTCTGAAAACACGCAATAAATTCTGATTCAGGAACAGATTTTTCTTTTGGAAAGACAAAAAGCAAGAAATTATTGTCCGTTTATCATCACATTATGTTAGTCTAAACCTTTATTGATTAGTGATCATTTTATATTTTCTTAACTTCTTACTGACCTTTTTTCTTCTTTTTGTCTATATTTAGTTTTCCAACAAATATCTCAATATCTGTGAGTACATGGTTCAAGACCTCCTGGAAGCAAAGTAGATGACAGAACAGATTAATGAAGTGTTCAAAGCACGAAAGCATGCTGGGTGGACTGTAAATATATATATATGTGTATATATATATATATATATATATATATATATATATATATATATATATATATATATATATATATACTGAATATATACACGGAATAAAAAAACAACTTAGCACTGTCAGTATATTATCCATGTAATGTATTAGTGGGGTTCGTTCACATTTCATGCTTATTTTTCTTGGTAAATTTGCGACTCTCCTGCAATTTTGCACTAAAATCTACATCTGGACCTGCATTGTACAACGTTTGGAATTTCCACAATTCACAGATGTTTATTTTCTTCACTACAAAAGTCACCAATAACACACAACTGGGATTAACCCCATCCTACTGCCAAATTTCATTTTTACACTTTTGTTCTTTTCCCCCCTTTTTCTAAGAGTCATATACACTTTGGTGAAAAAAATGCAATTTTGCTGTTATTTTTTGGCTTTTGTTTTTATAGCATTAATTTAGTGGTAAACGAGGTTCTGATAACATATGGTAATTCTCCAGGTCAGTATGATTACGTCAATACCAAACTTATATTGGTTTTTTTAAGTGGTGAAAATAATTTGAAAGGCGTTAAAGAAATTCTGTTTGTTTTCTGAGGCCTGTAACTTTTTGACTTTTCCATCCTTGTACCTGTGTGGTGGCTTGTTCTTTGCATGGTGTGCTAACAATCTTATCGGTGTCATTTTGGTATACACATAGTGTTTTGAATGCTTTTTATTGCATGTTTTTGAAGAGAAAAGGCAAATGAAAACTTATAATTCAGGTCTCTTGATTTTATTTTTCTAAACGGGGTTCATTCACGATCATTCCCCTTCATTCACGATCCTGTTTTCACCTTCATGATCAGGCCATTTTTTTCAATTTTGTCCAGTGTAACATTATGATGTAATACCTCTGGAACACTTCAACGGATCCCAGTGATTCTGAGAAAGTTTTTTTGTGACATACTGTACTTAATGTTAGTGGTAAATTTAGGATGATAATTTTTACATTTAGTTATGAAAATTTCAGAAATTTTGCAAACTTTTTTGAAAATTTAGCAATTTTCAAACATATGTGCCTTTAAACCAGAGAGTTATGTCACATAAAACAGTTAATAAATAATATTTCCCACATGTCTACTTTACATAAGCACAATTTTTTAAATATATTTTTTTGTTAGGAAGTTAGAAGGGTTCAAATTTTATCAGTAATTTCTCATTTTTCCAACAAAATTTACACCACCATTTTTTAAGGATATCACATTTGAAGTGATTTTAAAAGGCCTAGGTGACAGAAAATGCCCCAAAGTGACACCATTCTAAAAACTGCACCCCTCAAAGTACGCAAAGCCATATCCAAGAAGATTATTATTCCTTTAGGTGCTTCACAGAAACTAAAGCGATGTGGAAGGGAAAAAAGAAAATGTTACTTTTTTAACAAAAATGTTATTTTAGCCCCAAATTTTGCATTTTCACAGGGGTAACAGGAGAAAATGCACCATACAATTTGTTGTGCAATTTCTCCTTAGTACACAGATATCCTATGTGAGCTGCGCCATACTGCTATCTTTGGGAGGCAGATTAAAGAAATCAACAGCAGTTGAAGAATTGGATTTATTTATTTCATTTATGCCGTAAATCATGCGGTATAAGTGATTAGGCTTCTTTATTACTCAGGTCAGTATGATTACATTGATACTAGATTTATATTGTTTTTTTCAGGTTTGGCTACTATGACACTAAAAATTTTTTTACAAGATAAAGTTTTTTGAATTTTGCAGGCGAGAGATTTTTTCATTTTTCTGCTGACAGAGTCATGTCAGGGCTTGTTTTTCATGAAATGAGTTAGTGTTTTTATTGGTATGATTTGAGGCCACATAATATTTTTTGATCGCTTTCTATTTCACTTTTTGTGAGATAGAATAAAAAAGAAACAGCAATTCAGGAATTTTTCTTTTTTCATCCATTCACCATGTCATACAAGTGATAAACAGCTTTACTTTTCAGGTAAGTACGTATACAGTGATACCACATTTATATTTTTTTATGCTTTGAAGCTTTTCCACTATAAAAAATATTTTATAGAAAATAATAGTTTTTGCATTCCTGCATTCTGAGAGCTATAGCTGTTTTTTTTTTTTTGCTAATGGAGCTGTATAGCAGCTTGTTTTTTTGCGGGACAAATTGACGTTTTCAGTGGTACCATTTTCATTAATATATGACTTTTTGATTGTGTTTTATTCTACTTTTTTGGGAAGTGTATGATGAAAAGACAGGTTTTGCTATGTTTTTTTTTCTTTATGGTGTTAACTAGTGTGGCAGTGTTATGGATTGGGTTGTTATGGACGCTGCCATTCCACATATGTGAACTTTCTTTTGTTTATTTTCACAAATATACATATTTACTGGTATTATTATTTTTATTATTTTTTTGTACTTTAGTGTCTGATTTTTTTAAAAATATTTTTTCATTTTTTTACAACTTTTTTACTTAGTCCCCATATGGGACATTACCTTTTATTGTCCTGATCACAGCAATCATGTAATGCAGTGCACCAGCTATGCCCCCCCAAAATGTGCCAAAATTATAGTGCATACTTCTGGCACAAAATATACCATATTAGGTGGTGTAAACGTAGACTAGACAAGCTTATCAACCTGCAGAAACTACTTTGATAAATGTAGCACGTCTAACAATTAGACAGTATTGATAAAATCCCCCCTTTGCTGAAAGGAAAGGTGTTTCTGTCTGATATATTAACACCCTTAGAATTATGCGCAGAAAATAAATGTGGTCGCCTGTGATATGAACTTACAATGTCACGTCCTGTGTCTGATTTTTGAGTAGGGATTGATGGTGGCTGGAATCTTACAGCTGGAGGCTCATCCCTTTGTTGGGAAGCAGGAGAATCTGCCATAGAGCATAATACACAACTATGTATTACTTTCAAACTGACATTTTTCAAGAGATGATTCAAACAGCTTTTACTACTAATCAAAGTAATTACAGATTTACACTCAATGAAATTGAAATTAAAATCAAAATCAAATTTTCAAGCGACTAGTTCAAATTGGTGTCACGACTGTTGTGTTCGGCTGAGATCTTTGCGGTATCTGTGATTAGAAGGTCACAGTGATTAGTGGATTGTAGTTTCGCTTTAACATGAGTAGAGCGGATTTAACTTCATTTGGTGTTCAAGTTAAAGGTACTGTCACACTAAGCGTTGCTCCAGCGATCCCACCAGCAACCTGACCTGGCAGGGATCGCTGGAGCTCGCTACACAGGTTGCTGGTGAGCTGTCACACAGGCAGATCTCACCAGCAACCAGTGACCAGCCCCCAGCCAGCAGCGACGCGTGGAAGCATGCTGCGCTTGGTAACTAAGGTAAATATCGAGTAACCAACCGGAAATTTAATATTTACCTTGGTTACCAGCGCGCACCGCTTAGCACTGGCTCCCTGCACACCTAGCCACAGTACACATCGGGTTAATTACCCAATGTGTACTCTGCTATGTGTGCATGCAGCAGGGAGCCGGCTTCTGTGGACCCTGGTAACCACGGTAAACATCGGGTAACCAAGAAGCCCTTACCTCCCTGGGGGAGGAAGTTCTGATGACATAGTCCTTATTTTGCAAAAGGAGTGGGCATTTCCACTATGTGATCACATCTTGAGGGTGAGTTGTTAAAGACTCAGGGGGACGCCCCTACTGCCAAGATAGAGGGGGAAGCCCCTGTTACCTGTTCTATAGGGAAATTATCTGTGCCTTTAAATTTGCCTCTTCAAACTTTAGGGGAACACCATAACTTGGTTCTTGCAGGTAAATCAAGTATGGTAGTAAAATAACTTTTGAACCTTCTTACACTTAATTTTCGGTGGCTGGGGTTGTATCAGGATGTGTTTGAATTAATGTCTATCTGCAATAATTATTCACGTTCTAAGACTCCGTATACTCATTTGTCCAGGTCTCTATTATGTTTGAAAGTCATAGCTGATAAAAAATATTTGACTGGTCTGGACCTGTGTGTGAATTACTTTATGTGGTTATCTACCAGAAATATTAAGTTAAAAGTTCCTTCTTGGAAAACTGGGTCCTACTTTTGTTGGTCCTTACAAAGTTATCACCATCACTAACCCTGTGGCCTTTCGCATTGAGATACCTCAAGCACTTAAAATCCATAATGTATTTCACAGACCATTACTTAAAAATATTAATGACTTTTGAACTGTCACCCTTGCCACCACCTCCAGTCATTGTTGATGGTAACTTGGAGTTTCAGGAGGCAAGAATTGTTGATTCGCCACTCTCTTCAGTGTCTGCTACATTGGTCCTTAGTACAGAATTTGGGTACCAGCATCTGAAGTAAGTTCCAGAAGATTGGTACATTCCTTCCATGCATCTCATCTGAATAAACCTCATACTGAGAGTTCAGAGGCCTCTAGTAGAAGGGGGCTGGTACTTTCACAAATGCAATAGTTCAAATCACACCCTATTCGCCCCATTGAAAATCAAAAAATAAAAAAAAATAAAAATACACACATATGGTATTGCTGTGTTCAGAAATGCCCGATCTATTAAAATATAAAATCAATTACCTGATCAGTTAACGGCGTAGCGACAAAAAAATTCAAAATGCCAAAATTATGTTTATTGGTTGTTGCAATGTTTGTGCAAAATGCAATAACAGACGATGAAAACAGCACATCTGGTAAAAATAGTACCGTTTAAAACGTCAGCTCAAGATGCAAAAAGTAAGCCATCACTGAGCCCCATATTCTGAAAAATGAGAATGCTATGCTTTGTGGAAAATGGCGCAAAAAGTATGTTATTTTTTTTGGACAAGCTTCTGAATTTTTTTCACCCCTTAGATAAAAGTAAATCTATACATGTTTTGTATCTACAAACTCGTACCAACCTGAGGCATCGCACATCAATTTTATCATATAATGAAAACGGTGAATAAAGTACCTCAAAACAATCGTGCAATCGCACTTTTTTTTGCAATTTTTCAGCACTTGGAATTTTTTTTTGCCATTTCCCAGTATACTATATGGTTTCATTTAAAAGTACAACTTGTTTTGCAAAAAACAAACCCTCATATGGCAATATTGATGGAAAAATAAAAAAAGTTGCGGCTCTCGGAAGAAGGGGAGCAAAAGACAAAAACGAAAAACAGGAAAATCGCCCGGTCCTTAAGGGGTTAAAGTGAATCTGTCAGGAGGTTTTTGCTATGTAAGCTGAGGACAGCATGCTATAGGGGGTTAAAAAAACCCCTAAAATCAACTATGTTTCTCTTATCAGGCTCCTTGCTGTTGTTTACTTAAACTAAAGGCTTAATCACTTGGTGCCTATCATTGCTGTGGCTAGGTGGCTTATGCTATGTTTTCTAGTATGCTCCCTCCTGTGTGATTGACACCTCACAGTCAATATACAATCTATAATGACAGCCTGGTGTAGACAGGACAGCTCTATCAGCTCGGCTGCTTTGCTAAATCTAAAGCCTCAGATTATATCAGAACGGCTGAAGCCAGTAAACGAACATCCTTAGATTCAGAGTTTCTTTGCCTACATCATGCTGATCTCAGATGAGGTAGTGACAACCTACTGACATATTCCCTTTAAGGCATCACATTGGACTATTAGATAAGTGTCCAGCTACAGGTGTTCTATAGACCTCACACAATTGTTCTCTAAAGGCCATGTCACACACAGATAAATCTGCAGCAGATCTGTGGTTACAGTGAAATTGTGGACAATCAGTGCCAGGTTTGTGGCTGTGTACAAATGGAACAATATGTCCATGATTGCACTGCAACCAGAGATCTGCCAAAGATTTATCTCTGTGTGTGACGGTGCCTTAAGGCTTCCATAGTGTAATAGATCAAATACAGAAACCTCAACATAAAGAACCAGAGGCAATAGTGCTGAGAGACGGTCACAAAAGACCACCACCCCAGACTGCACTACTCAGAGATTTATGTATACACAAGAGGACAAGGAGTATATGTGCAAAAAATTGACAATTTTATTAGATATGAAAAAAACACAATAGACAATTAAAAACATAATAAAACATCACCAAAATGAATCATCTGGGGGAATATACAGATTGTTACACGGACAGAAATGTTACACAGACAGGGATGGTCTCAGGAAAACCACCAAAGATACTCAGGATTGCCCATAAAGCCTGTAAATAAATAGGTCACAGTGTGATTAATTACATTAAAATCTTAATCAGGTGAATCCTGAGACCCCCGGTCAGTGATGAAGTGTCACAAACTGAGGGTACTCAGGACAACCACGCGTGCGAACCGAAGTATCCGCATTAAAAGGAATCAGAACTCACCAATATAGGGACAGGGGCCGTTAGCACAGATAAGAAGTAGTGTAATTTTTTATATATATAAAAAAAGGGTCTCTAAAGCGTACATAAGACCCAAAATTCAAGGGGTTATAAACGCCAATAGAAAAAGGAAGAGAATTTTGGTAAACATATCAAGACTCACGATGTATAAAGCTTATGAAAGGGGAACATATTAAAGGTAACATCAAATTGTACAAAAGTGGTTACTTTTTAAAAAATCATCAGATCATGTGTAGTCCATAATGATGCCTCATATCTTCTGTTTCTTCCTCCAAAAAGGACTCAAAGGAGATCATGGGGGATGTTTAGTCATAAAAGTAGTGTATATCCAATTCAAATTCTTCAATTTCCAACTCATTTCACAGCATCCCAACAGACAAGCGTCTGTATAGAAAATATAGCATCCAGCATGATGATCTAAAAGAGTAGTCATTAAGAAAATATGTCATCAGAACAACAGATAGCAACCCTAGTGCACAAATAGACCCAACCTCTTCCGTGGTATGTGGGAGCGGTCGGTATTCGGTGACGGGGGGGACTGAGGGCCGTTTCCCATGTGCAGTGCTGGCTCAGATATATTGATGACGTTTTGTTTTTTTTGGCAGGGCATGGTGGAGCAGCTTGACTTATTTATGGCTGAGTTAAACAACAATAACCTTAATATTAAACTGACCTATAAGCATAGCAGCAGGTGCATTGACTTTTTGGATATTAACAACGAGGTGCACACTTTATTCACTATCCAAACTACGGTATATCGGAAGTCCACCTCAGTCAATGCCGTGCTGCATGCCTCTTCAGCCCATACACCAGCCACAATATGCGCCATCCCAATGGGCCAATTCTTGAGGACGAGGCGGATTTGTTCTTCTGACCAGTCCTTTGAAAATCAGTCCATTGACCTAATGAGCCGCTTCCGTGATAGAGGATACAGTAACCGGAGCATTAAAAAAGGCTATTTACATGCCAAAAAGACCTCACGCAACCAAACCACGCTTAATTATATTCCAAAACAACAGACCGATGATTTCCCTATTCGTTTAATACGTACCTATAATAGTCATTGGCAGACTATGCGGAGGATTCTGTGCAGACACTGGCCTGTTCTGAAATCCGATCCTTCTCTGACTCAATTACTTCCTCCATCTCGTCCTCTCATGACCGTCCGCTGCTCTAAGAACCTCCGAGATATATTGGTAAAAAGCCATTATGTACCTCCTTGCTCCAACCCATTCTCCACTCGTGGCCCTCTGCAAGGGTGCTCATCCCATGTGGACGTTGTGTTGCATGTCCCAATGTAATGTGGACAAATAAATTTTATTCTTCTGACGGCACTCGTTTCATCAATATTAGAAGCTATATTAATTGTACCATAACTTTTGTTATCTATTATGCCATGTGCCCATGCTCCCTGGTGTATATTTGCCTCACTTCGGGTGAGTTACGGGTACGCATCAGGGATCATGTTCGTAACATTAGTGCTGCCAGGGATGTTACTGATCTCTCTGTACTAAAGACTCTTCCCCGTCAATTTAAGAGATACCATTGGAGTGATCCCTCTGGCCTTAGGGTGTGGGGAATTGATGTTGTCCGCGGTGGAGCCAGGGGTGGTGATCTGAAGAAGCGGCTGGTCCAAGTTGAGGCCCAGTGGATCATCACCCTTGACACCCTTACTCCGAGAGGACTGAACGAGAATATCAGTGTTGTGCCATTTTTGTAGGTTTTGCGCGGTTCCATTGTCATTAACGACATCTCTGTGTTTTTATTGTTTTTAATATGTTTGAATTTGAGTCCTTTTTGGACAAAGAAACAGAAAATATGAGGCATCATTATGGACTACACATGATCTGATGATTTTTTAGAATGCAACCACTTTTGTGCAATTTGATGTTACCTTTAATATGTTCCCCTTTCATAAGCTTTATACATCGTGAGTCTTGATATGTTTATCAAAATTCTCTTCCTTTTTCTATTGGCGTTTATAACCCCTTGAATTTTGGGTCCTATGTACGCTTTGGAGCCCCTTATATATATATATATATATATCTATATATATATAGATATATATATATATATATATAAAAATTACACTACTTCTTATCTGTGCTAACGGCCCCTGTCCCTATATTGGTGAGTTCTGATTCCTTTTAATGCGGATACTTCGGTTCGCACGCGTGGTTGTCCTGAGTAACGCGTCCTCAGGTCCGCGTGTGTTTGATACCGGTACCCTAGTTGATTGGACGGACCCCAATTTGGATGATGCGGCTGCGTATTTTTGTGGGCTCTCCTTTTTGTAATGTTAAACGCCATTGGCAGTATCTATTATTCTGGGACATTGTATGTGTCCTGTAGACTATTCTTATATAATTCTGCCCAGATCTCTTGTGTCAGAGATCAATTTAGTTGAATGTGCCTGCCCTTATTGGATTGGAATTGCTATCCAGCTTAAGATTGGGCTGGTACTTGCATGAGAGACCGATTGAGGACTCTTGGTTTTATATATTCATACTGCATGTTTGATCTGGACTCCCTTTTCTATTGTATCCTTCCTCTTTTTCTAAGGTGCTTTAACGCTTTCAGATGTGGTAGGGAGGTGACTTATATCCACAGTGCTCAATATATGGGGTTTGTGTCCCATATTATTTATTATCGTCTTAACCCATCCATTTGCACTGGTGCCCCCAAGCACGCGCCTATGGTTCCTTTGGTGACCCCATATTGTGACTGTGGACGCGTGCGGTTGACACCCTTGCACTTTGATGAGCCTTTGTGGCTATTTACATGCATGCCCCTTTTTATATGATCTGGTATATTTTTTTAGGACGTTTCAACTTTTCCTGTGGATTTTTTAGTCTTCCCCTTTACCTTAAAACGTTTTTCAATGTCCGGACATGGAGTTCTTCTGTCCTTATTTTCTTTATGCTTGTTCCAGGCGGTCACGGTGTGCAGTGCTCATGCACGGTTCCCTTGGTAACGCGTCCTTGGGAGCGCGCGTGCGTTCTGCTGACGCGGTGGCTTCCTGGATCAGGCACTTGTGGGCGTTTTGGTTACCATGCATGTTATACCGGATGTGACATTCCTCTTTGGCTACCCAAGCAACGCGCCCTTGATAATGTATGTGTGTACGGCTTGTGGGTGTTTCTTTGCTTGGTGAGCACGTCATGTTTAGCTTTGGTTGCCTAGGCAACGTATCTGACTCCACACGTGCTTACAACTTCTGGGCGTTTCCTCCATGTCCGGGTAGTTGCTCCCCTCCCCCCACAGCTGCACCTCGTTGTACTGGGAACATAAGGGTATATAACCCTTGAACTCTCACATAGACCCTGTGCCTCTCCATCTTGAAAAAGCTCTTGTACCATGCGAAACACGTGTCGATGAAGTCCAGTTTCCTCACTGGGGGGTCTCTCAAACTGTAGGTTTAATCTTTATCCCTCTGACTTCCAGGTAATTAACTCTTTACTTGTTAGGTATTATATTGAATGGTTGATCTACTTATACACATCCCACATAGGATTACTCCTATATTGGGCCTTATAGCTGTCCTCTGCCATTCATATGTATAGTGCTGGTTTGTCATTCTACCCTCAGTTTGTGACACTTCAACACTGACCGGGGGTCTCAAGATTCACCTGATTAAGATTTTAATGTAATTAATCACACTGTGACCGATTTATTCACAGAATTTATGGGTAATCCTGAGTATCTTTGGTGGTTTTCCTGAGACCATCCCTGTTAGTGTAACAATTCTGTCCGTGTAACAATCTATATATTCCCCCAGATGATTCATTTTGGTGATGTTTTATTATGTTTTTAATTGTCTATTGCATTTTTTTCATATCTAATAAAATTGTCCATTTTTTGCACATATACTCCTTGTCCTCTTGTGTATACATAGTGTAATAGACTGGAATGAAATCATATGAGTCCCACTTTTGTCATGGATGTAATGATAGTCGGAGATTGGTCTGGAGTTTTCATTCCAGTCTGCATTGATTTAATCATGGAACCAGTGGTGCAATCATTTCTCTAAGGTGTCCTGGTAGTCAGTTTTCAACATGACAACACCAGGCTACATGTTACTTGTATTATTTGCAGCCTGGATGGCCTAAATGTGCTATCATGGCCTGCAGAGTTTCTAGACTTGTCTACTATGGAAAACATATGAGACGTCATTGGATGTTAATTGAAACGGAGCTGCCAGCAGTGGATCTTGATGAGTTGCATGGCCAAGTGCAATCAATGTGGCAAAACATTCCACAGACAATCATTAATAACATATTTGCTATTATGCCAAGGTGTGAAAATGTGTACAGTATATTTCTGCTCGTGGTCCTCTTACTCGATACTGAATAAGTTAAGAGTAGTGATGGGCGAACCCGAACTTTAAAGTTCGGGGTCCATACCGAACACATGGTGTTCTTGCACATGATCCCGAACACGAGCTTTAATGGGAAACTCGTGTTACAGTTCGGGTCCAGGGGCTGTAAAAACAAGCACATTATTAAAAAAATATTATGATTATACTTACAGGTCCCGTGACACGTTCTGCAGACCCACTCAGCCGCTGTCTCTCGGCCGCTTCTGCTTCCAGGTCTGATCATTAACTTCCGGGAGTATTCACTGCACTGCTGTCACTCGGCAGTCTTCGGCTGTTTTTGGCAGTGTTCATGGTGACGTCAGAGTTTACCCGAGACCAAGCCTCATGGACTCGACTGAACTTTGACAGTCACTGTGCGAGTCTCGCATCGGTATCACCTGGTACGGAGCACAATCTCCTGACAGGAGCAGGTCGGCTGCATGTATTTCCATGCAGCTGAAGCGCTCCTGTCAGTAGAGTGTGCGCCATGTGGGGTAAAGCATTGCGAGACTCGCACGAGTCATACCCAAGTGGATTCTAACCTTCACTGTCAGCCTGCTTCTCACTCTGTAGACACACTTGTCTGTACAGAGTGTTGAAGCAGAGATGACATTGCTCTCCCTGCTTTTTGCTCTGTAGAGACACTTGTCTGTACAGAGTGATGAAGCAGAGCTGACATTGCTCTCCGCTTCTCGCTCTGTATAGATGCTTGTCTGTACAGAGCGATGAAGCAGAGATGACATTGCTCTACCTGTGGAATAGGGTGGACTAAAGATTTTTTTTAGATAGAGTCTCTAAATGTTTTTTTGTTTTATTTCCAATAAAAAATGTTTTCTATGTGTTGTCTTTTTTTACTGTTTACTAGAAATTCATGGTGACCATGTCCCATTTGGCGTGACACCATGAATTTCCAGCTTAGTACCAGCTGAGAATGCAAAGCTGGTATTAACCCCTTTATTACCCAGTGTGCCACCGCCATCAGGGCCGCTGGATGAGCCGGGTAAAGCAACCTGGAAATGGCGCTAAGAAACAATGCACCATTTCTAGGGGTGGCTGCGGTTTTTAGCATGGTGGGCCCAGAACACTTGGACCTTACCATGCTGAGAATCCCAGCCCCCAGCTGCTTGGTTTTACCTGACAAGTGATGAAAATACGTCGGGAGCCCACAGATTTTTTTTTAAATATTTTTTTAAATAAATGTAAAAAAAAAAAATTGATGGGCTTCCTGTATTTTGATTGCCAGCCAAGGTAAAGCCAGGCAGATGGGGGTGGCAACTCATAGTCGTCCGCTTTATCTTCTCTGAGAATCAAAAATATTGTGGAGCGCTACATCATTTTTTAAATTATTTATTTATTTTTACACTACTATATGTGTGAGGGACCCAAAAGCCAATCACAGACGTTGTCACGCAGTATGGGCGTCTGTGATTGGCTGTTGGAGTAACCTTGAATCTGCCCATACATTCCAGATGCTAGAATGTATAGGCTGGTTTCAGGTTACTCCAGCATCCAATTACAGATGGCCACTCTGTGACAGTATCTGTAATTGTGTTATTTTAACAGTAAAATAAAACAACAACACAGAGAAAAAAATATTTTATTAGAAATAAAACAGAAGATATTTAGGACTCCATCTTTATTACCCCCCAAAATCCCCCTCCAACGTAGTCCAAAGGTGGGCGAGCATCTTCAGCTCTGCTACGTCTGTGCGAGACGAAAAACACAGGTCTGCTCCCACAGATTCAGCTGAGAGCTGTCCGAGACTTCATCCGAGTGCATAGCTGAGGCCAGTCAGCTGTGCCCCAGGGTAACCACCACCAACTACATGACCTTCCATGACATCATAGTCTTGTGACAAGTCTGTAACCAACGAGGTAATACAACATTCACATACAGACTGGTCACATGCCTATGATATCATGGAAGGTCCTGTCGAACATTTTCCAGTCGAGACATGCTGTAAATGGAACAATATTGTATTTAAATGACCCTCAGAAACCTTCAGAAACATTCGTAATCATACTACTTGCAGCACCCCATCCTCTATAGCTTAGGAAGTCATGTAGGTGTGAAGAAATCATGGACCACACTGATATCTTCTGTGCTCTATACAAAGTTAGAAAATGATTGCAGAGTACCGGAATACCACTAACCTTGGGGATTTTGTATTCCTGAACGCCCTAATCTAGGGCTATCCAATGATGGAATGGGTTGTGGGGAATAACTGCGTTCATTGTACTCATTCTGAGTTCGGATGCTCTGTGGTCTAACTCTGAAATAATAAAAAGTAAATTTTAATTTTGAATAATGTGAATAAAAGTAAAAAGTAAGTTGCTCTTTTTATTATCCTCATGCATCACATTCAACATCTTGTTGAGTCGAAACTCTTTAAAGCAAACATGTCAGAAACTTTCACTACCTAAAACCATTAATATGATTGTGTAGCCCTTTCAAAGATAAGCCAGTTGATCTCTTTATGACCCCAATGCACTTTATGACCCTAGAAGCATTTGAGGTTGAGGTTGTGTATGAAAATGCATTAGGGTGTGACAATGAACTTATAGCTTCTCAGCTTCATAATGTATTTCCTACTTAGTAGCACCTGCTGATTGACAGGTCAGTGGCCGTGTACTATAGCATGCAACCTGTCAATGGATAAGGTACGGGTGCTGCTAGGCAGGAAATACAAAGGGAGACTGAGAAGCTAGAAGTGCATCGTTATACTACAATGCACTTTCAGACAACTTCAAAATGTGATTCGTCACTGCTAGAGAAGTGCTTCGGGGTCAAAAAGGGATTAATTGGTTTATGGCTATGAAATTAAATAGTTGGGAACATA
Organism: Anomaloglossus baeobatrachus; assembly: GCF_048569485.1. Classification (NCBI taxonomy): domain Eukaryota; kingdom Metazoa; phylum Chordata; class Amphibia; order Anura; family Aromobatidae; genus Anomaloglossus; species Anomaloglossus baeobatrachus. The sequence continues at coordinate 253,455,088 of NC_134354.1, read as the reverse complement.
AGTATTTGAGAAACTGACGATTTTGCAAGTTTTCCCACCTACAAAAAATGGAGAAGTCTGTAACTTCTATCGTAGGCACACTTCACTGTGACAAACAGAATTAAACACATCCAGAAAATCACATTAATTTGCATTTTTTATGGGTGAAATAAGTATTTGATCACCTAAAGGCCCCGTCACATGCTATAATATATCTAACGATATATCGCCAGGGTCACGGAATTTGTGAGGCATATCCGGCATTCTTAGAGATGTCGTAGCGTCTGACACCTCTGAACGACTGTTAACGAGCAAAAATACTCACCTTATCGTTGCTCGTTGACCCGTCGTTCATTTTCATAACGTCGTTCCTCCTTCTGTGCGCCGGTTGTTCATCGTTCCCGAGGCAGCACACATCGCTGCGTGTGACACCTCGGGAACGACGAACACAGCTTACCTGCATCCCGCCGGCAATGCGGAAGGAAGGAGGTGGGTAGGATGTTATGTCCCGCTCATCTCCGCCCCTCCGCTTCTATTGGGTGGCCGCTGTGTGACGTCGCTGTGATGACGAACGTCCCTCCCCTTCAGGAAAAGGATGTTCGCCACCCACAGCGACATCGTTAGGAAGGTAAGTACGTGTGACGGGGGTTAACGACATTGTGCGCCACGGGCAACAAATTGCCCGTGACGCACAAACGACGAGGGGCGGGTGCGATCGCTCATGCGATCTCACGATATATCGTTGCATGTGATGCTGCCTTAACAACCAGCAAGAATGCAAGCTATGACAGACCTCTTATTTAAGAAGTCTTCTTACTGTGCTCTCATTACCTGTATTAATTGCACCTGTTTTAACTCGTTACATGTATAAAAGACACCTGTCTACACACTCAATCAATTACACCCCAACCTCTCCACCATGACCAAGACCTGCACAAGGCTGGGATGGGCTACAGGATAATAGGCAAGCAGCTTGGTTATAAGGCACAACTGTGCAATTATTAGAAAATGGAAGAAACACAAGATGACTGTTAATCTTACTCGGTCTGGGGCTCCATGCAAGATCTCGCCTTGTGGGGTAAGGATGATTTTGAGAAAGATTAGGAATCAAACCAGAACTACAAGGGATGACATGGTCAATGACCTGAGAATAGAGCTGGGACTCAAAGATTACCTGGTACGGTAGTAATACACTACAGAAAAAAAAAGGGTTTTCAGCTCACCAGTTTGTTGAAAATTCAGCTGGATGAAAGCTCCTGGACGGTGCTCAGTAGAACAAGGGAGGCTGTAGGACAATCAAAGTAAGGAGGTGCTCCGGCACAAAACGTCCATGCAGACAGAATTGTTAGAGATTAAAAAAACATCTTTAATTCCTAATAGTTAAAAAACATAGTGAGGATAAAATTTCCTATGATTAACGTGTTTCAGATGCTGGGTCTTTAGTCATAATCTTTATGATTATGACTACAGACCCAGCGTCTGAAACGCGTCAATCATAGGAAATTTTATCCTCACCATGTTTTTTAACTATTAGGAATTAAAGATCTTTTTTTAATCTCTAACAATTCTGTCTGCATGGACGTTTTGTGCCGGAGCACCTCCTTACTTTGATAGTAATACACTACACCATCATGGATTAAAATCCTACAGGACACGCAAGATCCCCATGCTCATGCCAGCACATATCAAGGCCCGTTTGAAGCTCCCCAATGAACATCTGGATGATCCAGAGGAGCCAAGTGAGAAAGCCATATGGTCAGATGAGACCAAAATAGAACTTTTTGGTATCAACTTCACTCGCCTTGTATGGAGGAAGAAGAATGATGAGTACAACCCAAGAATACCGTCCCAACTGTGATACAGGGCAGTGGAATCATCATACTTTGTTTGCGGTTTTCTGTAAAATGGACAGGACGACTGCACCATATACTGTAAAATGGAGAATGGAATCACAAGATTTTGGCCAACAACCTCCTTCTATCAGTAAGAGCATTCAAGATTGGTCGTGGCTGGATCTTCCAGCATGACAATGACCCAAAACACACAGCCAGGGCAAGTAAAGAGTGGCTCCGTAAGAAGAATTTCAAGGTCCTGGAGTAGACTAGCCAGTCAACAGACCTAAACCCAATAGAAAATCTTTAGAGGCAGCTGCAATTCAATGTTGCACAGTGACTGCCCCACAACCTGAAAGAACTTGAGAAGCTCTGTATGGATGAGTGGGCCAAAATCCCTGCTGCAGTGTGGGGAAGCTTGGTCAAGAACTATAGGAAAAGGTTGACCTCTATAATTGCAAACAAAGGTTTCTGTACCAAATATTAAGTTCTGTTTTTCTATTGTATGAATTACCTTTTTCATGCAATAAATTGCAAATTAATTATTTAAAAATTATACAATGTGATTTTCTGGATTTTTAAAATTCTGACTGTCACAGTTGAAGTGATGGCCATTGGATATGAACTCAGTAAATCGCCTCTTAGCGACATAGCACCATATCATCATTGTGGCATGATACACATGTAACCTCATGCCAGGCTCTGCAGTTAAAATTCAGTTCGGTACCTGAACTTGACCCGAACGAGAACCTAAAACACGAACTCCATAGAAGTCAATGGTGACCCAAACTTTGGTTCTGTAAAATGGCTCTAAAATAGCTAGGGGGTTGCAAAAGTTAGCAAAAAGGGGGTAAGAGTAGGACAATTGCCATGCAAACAATTATGGAAAGGGAAATGACTCAAAAGGGGTTCTGTCACCATAGTATCATGCTTAAATAGGAAGTAAACTAATAAAATAAAGAATAAAATAAAAAATTTCAAGAGTGCCGCCACAGAGCTTTTTATCAGAGTTCCCAATGGAGCCAACATTTTAAGAGTGCCGCCACAAAGCAAAGCCTGTGTTCATAGTTTCCCCATAGAGCAATAATTTAAAGAGCTCCCCCGCAGAGCCAACATTTTACGATTGACCCTACAGATCCTGTTTTCAGAGTTCCCCCAAAAAGTCAAAATTGTAAGTTTTCCTTCACAGAACCTGGTGCAGAGTGGCCACTCAGATCTTTTATTAAAATTCCTCCCGCAGAGCCTTTTTTAAAAGTAACCCCACAGACTCTGGTGCACAATGGCCATACAGAGCCTGTTTTTTGAGTATGCATAGAGAAGAGTAAAGGCCCTGCCACACACAGAGATAAATCTGCGGCAGATCTGTGGTTGCAGTGAAATTGTGGACAATCAGTACCAGGTTTGTGGCTGTGTATAAATGGAACAATATGTCCATGATTTCACTGCAACCACAGATCTGCCAAAGATTTATCTCTGTGTGTAAAGTGGCCTTAAGAGGATTAACCCAACACTGGCCATACAGAGCCTGTTTTTGAGTATGCATACAGTAGAGTAAGAGGTGTAACCCAACACTGTCCCTCACTTGAGCAGCGCCCTGTCCCTACTCTAGTCAGAGAAAAATGGCAGCACCACCCGCGATCCTGGGCGATATCAATGGGCAGAGGTTAGTGAGTGACAGTGATCAGCAAGTTTCAAACCATACCTAGTATTATCTCTACTCTGCTGGTCTTCTTTCCATTGAGACAAAACCTTCTCCAGTTTTCTTTGTAAGGTGTTAGCCTAAATGATTAGACATAGCAGATATGTTACAAGACCAACATAGGCTGTTTTGTTAAAATGTTTTATTATGTTATACAACTTACTGGATGTTCATCTGACTGAAAGAGCAAAATATTTGTATTTCTTCTATTTCGGACAGTAATCACAAAAAGAGAATTGTAAGGGTGGCTCCCGGACACAGCACGACAGTTTTCAATATTCTGCAATGGAATGTTTTCCAGACTCTCCTATAAGACATGGACAGATATTCTTTTACTATATAACAAAGATATTTCCATGCTATTTTTTCATTATTGTACAACGCCCTCTCTTTTTACTAAGTTTACATATGAAAATAGTTAATAAAGTCTCCAGTGATTAGGTTTGTATGCACAATTTAAATGATCACAGTTACTTTGCATAAATCAAGACTAAAATAAGAAACATTGTAAGTTATATTATCAGATAAATATGCACATCACTCCACTTATAAGCTATGTCTTCCCTCACCTGCCTCATCATTCACTGGTAAATACTACTAAAATTCATCTATGTTAACACAAAAGGAACTACCAGCTCACTGAGAGATCAGATTAACAGGCAGAGAAATGCATTTATAAACCTGTGCTGCAGCTTTCCAGTAAGTGTTTATGTCACCTCAGTGTTGTACTCACATCTATACTGTTCAGTACAGCAGTATAACATCTTCGATGCTGTTGCTGCTTCTGAACATATGCTATTGTACATAGCGATAGAAGAGCAGGAATCCCTTAGTTTCTATATTCTATATTACCCTGATTGCCACTGCACCAGAGCAATCGGGTTGAGCTTGGTAAAGTGCCGTGATTGTCGCATCTAATGGATGCAACAATTTTGGGCAGCTGCAGGCTGCTAATTTTAGGCTGGAGGAGCCCCAATAACCATGGGTCTCCCCATCCTGAGAATATCAGCCCCCAGCTGTTGGCTTTATTGTGGCTGGGTATCAAAAGTGGGGAAGACTGCATGTTGTTTTTTTTAAATTATTATTGAAATAATTTAATAACCGCAGTTCATCTTATTTTGATACACACTGGGGGTTGCAGCCTGTAGCCATATTCTTTTTCTATGCAGGGTATTACAATATGGGGGCCCCTATGCCAATTTTTTATTTATTTATGCTTTCACCATTATAGGTGCGCGGACAACGAATGTGATTCCAAGCAGTCACAAACGCTTTCACACAGGAAGCTGGTGCGGTCTTACTGCAACCAATAAGAAATGCCGGGACTGACGGTGGGCGGGGGAAGCATTAAATATGTATGAGGGTAATAAGCGGCCCCAGAAGTAGTGTTACCACTGCGTGGGGGACTCACTAAGTATAACGCGCCTGCTCTAATCCCTCTAGCCATGTCTACCCCATTTTGAAGCACAATATTTGGTTCCCCACGGACTTATATTGGATTGGCATCAGGGCAGATATCCAGAATTATTCCGGTCCCGAACTTGTTTTTTTCTTTAAATCCGGTTGGACCTGCCGATCCCGAATATCTATGGGCTCACCCATCTTTACTCCTCTGATAATTATTTTCATTTTTCTGTCTGAAATCTTGTGAGGAACACCTAGTCATGGCCGGGTTATAGTGAAATGATGTTCTTTCCAATTTGGCCCCAACAGTGCTCACTAGAACCTTCAGTAGTTTAGAAATTCTTCTGTAACCAATTCTATCAGTATGTTTTGCACAATAAGTTTGTGAAGGTATTGAGGCATCATAAGATGTTTTGTTTGTGGCCCGTTAGTAATGAGACACCTATTTATAGACCATTAGTTGAACCAGCTGATATTCATTATGTGGCAGGATTGCTTTCTAATTACTGATAGATTTCAGCTGGCGTCATGTGTTTCCCTGGCTTTTTGCACCTCTCTATTTTCATGTGTTCAATACTTTTTTCTGTGTCATTTCTAATTATTACGCATAACTTAATTTATGGGCATCTATAGTTTGAGATATTTGCCTGTGTGGATTGGATGGGTTGTTACCAACATCTGCTAAGAAATTCAAGTCAATACCTTAGAAATATTTTTACTTAGAAAATTGGTGACGTGTTCAATTATTTCACCCGCTGTATATGAGACATTATAAGAGCTCTTCTCCATCCACTATCTCATAGACTAGTGAAATCGTGTCCATCCTCTCATACACAGACATGACAACTTATTCTTAGCTATCACTTGAAATGACGTAAATTTTAACAATGATTTTTTTTAGCTTTATATTGTAGTCTGTACTGCATTTTATATTCCTGTAGTATAATGATACACATCAAAAAAATCACACAATAGAATATTTACTAACTTTTAGAAATGGAAAAGAGGGAAATGCATTGCAATTGGATATGCGCTGTAGTATATACTGTTTTTCCCCGAAAATAAGACAGTCTTGTATATTCTTTCCCCCAGCAAAACGCGCTACGGCTTTTTTTTGGGGTAGGGCTTATTTTCGGGGAGACATGGTTGGAGGACAGTTTAACCCTCAAAAAGTGCAGACACCCGTCCAGGAAAAGTCATACTAACCGGACCATGAGCGCCACTCCCAGGTCCTCCTGCAATCTTTGGCGGCCGCTCCCCTGCTTCTGGCCGACATGCTCGCACACATCAGATCACGCACACACACTCATGCACACTCATACACACATATATTTGGTTGTGTGACTGGTCTCTCTGTATTTCCTATTCTCAATGCGATTCTATTCATCATGTAATTGACTTTACATGATTTGCTAGACCAGCTTTTTAATGCATTTGTTCATTATGATGCTTGATATTTAGGACCACCGTACATATAATTACTTTCCAATACTTGTTGGGCTGATTTTATTTTGCAGCTGGATGCTTTCATCTGCAATTTTTTTCTGTACATGGATTATTTGTGGTTTCAGATATTAATATTTGTATTTTTGTCCTTTTTCTTACTTTTTCAAAATTTTTCTTTTTTAACTTAAGGGGAACCTGTTACCAGATTCAGCATCTATAAGCTGCGGCCACCACCAGTGGGCTCTTATATACAGCATTCTAACATGCTGTATATAAGAACCCAAGCCGCTATGTAGAACGTAAAAATCACTTTATAATACTCACCTAATGCGCGGTGCGGTGCAGACTAATTTAATGGGTGTCTCCGTTCTCCGGGTCCAGCGCCTCCTCTTTCGGCCACCTTTGGCCTCCTTCTTCTGAAACCTGGGTGCATGATGCGTCCTAAGTCAAGCACACTAGCCGGCATTGAGGTCCCACGCAGGCGCACTACAATACTTTGATCTGCCCTGCTGAGGGAAGATCAAAGTGCGCCTGCGCAGGACCTTAATGCCTTTAACCCCTTAACGACCTTGGACGTACTGAGTACGTCATGGTCACATGGTGCTAAACGACCCATGACGTACTCAGTACGTCCTGGCGAAATCGCGGTCCCGGAGCCCCGGGGAGTGAAATTTGTTTACCTAAACGGTGGATTCGGGAAGGAGGGGACCTCTGCCTGACCTCAGGAGGGGTGGTGCCTCCTCCCCGAACCTACAGAGGCTGTGATTGGCTGACGAACGCCGCTCAGCCAATTACAGTCACTGTAATGTGTCAGCCATTGAAAATGGCTAACACATTGCAATCCAGCCATAATCAGTGCTGCTGTAGCACTGATGACTGGCTGGAGCTGGGTGAACTTTGTTTCACCCGCCCCCAGCTCTGATTGGAGAGACCGGCCTTGTGACCGATCTCTCCCAATCACTGTGGATCTTGTGCCGGTGACCTGTATGTGACCGCTACCCTCAGCCTCACTCCGTCCGTGAAAGCTGATGAGAGCGGTCGCTGCAGGTGCCCATCGGTAAGTTATAGCACCTCCCCCCCCTCCCCGATCCACCGCTGCTCCCCCGCCGATCCACCGCTGCTCCCCCGCCGCTCCCCGCCGAGATCCACCGCCGCTCCCCGCCGAGATCCACCGCCGCTCCCCGCCGAGATCCACCGCCGCTCCCCGCCGAGATCCACCGCCGCTCCCCGCCGAGATCCACCGCCGCTCCCCGCCGAGATCCCACCGCCGCTCCCCGCCGAGATCCCACCGCCGCTCCCCGCCGAGATCCACCGCCGCTCCCCGCCGAGATCCACCGCCGCTCCCCGCCGAGATCCACCGCCGCTCCCCGCCGAGATCCACCGCTGCTGTCCCTGCCCGCCACTCCGCTGTTCCCGCCGCTGTCCCTGCCCGCCACGCCGCTTTACACGCCGCTGTCCCTGCCCGCCGATCCACCGCTGCTCCCCGCCGATAAACCGCTGCTGTCCCTGCCCGCCACGCCGCTTTACACGCCGCTGTCCCTGCCCGCCGATCCACCACTGCTGCCCGCCACGCCGCTGTTCCCGCCACTGTCCCTGCCCCCCCTCCATGTGCTGCCTCCCCTCCCCCCCTCCATGTGCTGCCTCCCCTCCCCCCCTCCATGTGCTGCCTCCCCTCCCCCCCCTCCATGTGCTGCCTCCCCTCCCCCCCTCCATGTGCTGCCTCCCCTCCCCCCCCTCCATGTGCTGCCTTCCCCCCTCCATGTGCTGCCTTCCCCCCTCCATGTGCTGCCTTCCCCCATCCATGTGCTGCCTTCCCCCCTCCATGTGCTGCCTTCCCCCCTCCATGTGCTGCCTTCCCCCCCTCCATGTGCTGCCTTCCCCCCCTCCATGTGCTGCCTTCCCCCCCTCCATGTGCTGCCTTCCCCCCCTCCATGTGCTGCCTTCCCCCCCTCCATGTGCTGCCTTCCCCCCCTCCATGTGCTGCCTTCCCCCCCCCATGTGCTGCCTCCCTCCATGTGCTGCCTCCCTCCATGTGCTGCCTCCCCCCATGTGCTGCCTCCCCCCATGTGCTGCCTCCCCCATGTGCTGCCTCCCCCCATGTGCTGCCTCCCCCCCATGTGCTGCCTCCCCCCCATGTGCTGCCTCCCCCCCATGTGCTGCCTCTCCCCCCATGTGCTGCCTCTCCCCCCCATGTGCTGCCTCTCCCCCCCATGTGCTGCCTCTCCCCCCCATGTGCTGCCTCTCCCCCCCATGTGCTGCCTCTCCCCCCCATGTGCTGCCTCCCCCCCCATGTGCTGCCTCCCCCCCATGTGCTGCCTCCCCCCATGTGCTGCCTCCCCCCTCCCTCCATGTGCTGCCTCCACTCCATGTGCTGCCTCCCCCCTCCCATCAGACTCTGCCCCCCTCCCTGATCTGCTGCCTGCTCTCTCCCATCCTTTTCACCCTCCTTCATCTGCTGCCTCTTTTGTCTGCTGTGATCCTGCTGCCTAGATCCATCCTGTAAGGTAGCTATCCCCAATCTCACCTCCCACCCCCCCATCCTCCGCCGCTCCTCCATTCGCTGCGCCCTTTCCCATCCTCCATCCGCTGCGCCTTTTCTCATCTGCCGCTCCTCCATCCGCTGCGCCTTTTCTCATCTGCCGCTCCTCCATCCGCTGCGCCCTTTCTTATCTGCCGCCCCTCCATCCGCTGCCGCGCCCTCTTGCATCGCATTATCCAGCGCAGTTGCTCGCTTCCAGACAGGAGCGGATGATGCGATGCAAGACTCGTGCATAATGGCAGGCACTCATTTTTTTTTTTCTGACGGCTGTCTTTATTTCGCCAAACTAATATTTTTTTGTATTTTCTCTTTCTTTCTAGATTTTCCTTGTTCATCAGAGACACAAACACACACATACACTAAATAAAGTATTTTTTTTCTCAGACACACAAACACTAAATAAAGTTTTTGTACACACACCACACATACAATGTCCCGATCCCAGAGACGTTATTCAGATGAGGAGGCATATGCCTTTGTTGCCTCCGAGCCTGATAGCGAGGGAGATGACCCCACATTCCTCTGTTCCTCCCAAGCCGATTCCTCCTCCAGTGACGAAGGACCACCGCGAAGACGTCGTAGGACGAGGTATCAGTCACGGCCCAGGGGAGAAGAGCCGGGGCCCAGGGGAGAAGAGCCGGAGCCCAGGGGAGAAGAGCCGGAGCCCAGGGGAGAAGAGCCGGAGCCCAGGGGAGAAGACTCGGAGCCCAGTGGAGAAGACTCGGAGCAGAGCGTGAGTGAACCCCAGCCCAGCACTAGTGCTAGGGACCCCCAACCTAGCGCTAGTGACCGGGTATGGACCCCAGTCCCTGAAAACTTTGCACCACAGATTCCTGAGTTTCTTCCCCAACCAGGAATCCAGTTTGATGCTACAAACCTTGGAGCAATAGACTTTTTCAAAGTCTATTTCTCTGAAGAGTTTGTCAGTCTCATGGTGGTGCAAACGAATCTCAACGCCCAACGATTTTTGGCCCAAAATGCTGACTCAACATTTTCTAGCTGGACCCCGACGGATTCAGTAGAAATGTTGAAGTATTGGGGTCTCACTCTTCACATGGGGCTGGTGAAGAAGCCACAACTTCGCCAATATTGGAGTGTTAATATTTTATACAACACTCCAGTATTTGGCATGGTTATGACCCGTAAGCGTTTTGAGGCCATGCACAAATTTTTACATTTTAGGGACAATGCGGACAGTCTTCCCCGCGATGACCCGAATTTTGACAGACTGTTCAAAATTCGTCCGGTCATCGAACACTTCAAAAGTAAGTTTGCTGAAGTGTATGTTCCCCAGAGGGAAATTTGTGTGGATGAATCCCTCATCCACTTCAAGGGGAGACTGAAGTTTCGCCAGTACCTGCCCAGTAAAAGGGCAAGATACGGCATTAAACTCTATAAGTTGTGCGAGAGTACCTCAGGGTACACTCACAACTTTAGAGTTTACGAAGGGAAGGACACGCGGATCCAACCCCCAGAATGCCCACCTACTCTGGGGGTGAGTGGGAAAATTGTGTGGGATTTGATCCACCCACTGCTTGATAAAGGGTTATCACCTGTATGTTGATAATTTTTATACAAGCGTCCCACTCTTCCAATCCCTCTCTTCCAGAGGTACCGCAGCTTGCGGTACTGTCCGGAAAAATCAGAGGGGCCTCCCTGTGACGCTAATTGGGCAGCTGCTCCCAAGAGGTGAGAGTAGAGCCCAATGTAGCGACAACATGGTTGTTGTCAAGTTCAAGGACAGAAGGGATGTCCTTTTCTTGACCACAATTCATGGTCCCGGCACCACAGCCATCAGTGTTCGAGGTACCTCGGCACAGGTTCGCAAACCGGACTGTGCCTTGGGGTACAACAAACATATGGGAGGAGTTGATCTTTCCGATCAAGTCCTCCAGCCCTATAATGCCATGCGGAAGGTGAAGGTGTGGTATAAGAAGCTGGCTGTGCACATCGTGCAGATGGCACTGTACAATGCTTTCGTGCTCTCACGAGGTGCAGGCCAGACCAACACCTTCCTTCAGTTCCAGGAAGCCGTCATCAAGACCTTGATGTTTGGAAGAGAAGAAGCAGCTGTCCCTAGCAACTCTGGAACTGCAAGTGCCCGCATGGTACCAGGGCAACATTTTCCTGGTGAGGTACCGCAAACCACCGGAAGAGGAAGATCTCAGAAAAGGTGCCAGGTGTGCTATAGCAGGGGGGTGAGGAAGGACACAGTGTTTCAATGCGACACTTGTCCCGATAAACCTGGACTTTGTGTGATAAACTGCTTCAAAGTTTATCACTCATCCGGGTACTAAATTAACATGTGCCATCCCAACATTCCTCCATAACACACAAAACGACGTACAACACAGACGGGGGACCTTCTGTACGCTACATAACGGGGGGGGGGAAATCTTCCATACGCCACATAATCGGGGGGGACATTCCGTACGTCACATAGACGGGGGGGAACATGATGTACGCCACATAACGGGGGGGGGTCTTCCATAAGCCACATAGAGGGGGGAGGGGGGATCTTCCATAAGCCACATAGAGGGGGGAGGGGGATCTTCCATAAGCCACATAGACGGGGGGGGACCCAAGATCTTGCATAAGCCACATAGACGGGGGGGGGGACCCAATGAACGCCACATAGACGGGGGGAGGGGGATCTTCCATAAGCCACATAAACGGGGGGGGGGGGGAACCTGATATACGCCACATAACGGGGGGGGTCTTCCATAAGCCACATAGAGGGGGGAGGGGGGATCTTCCATAAGCCACATAGAGGGGGGGAGGGGGGATCTTCCATAAGCCACATGGGGGGGGGGACCCAATGAACGCCACATAGACGGGGGGAGGGGGATCTTCCATAAGCCACATAAACGGGGGGGAACCTGATATACGCCACATAGCGGCGGGGGGGGGGTCTTCCATAAGCCACATAGAGGGGGGAGGGGGGATCTTCCATAAGCCACATAGAGGGGGGAGGGGGGATCTTCCATAAGCCACATAGACGGGGGGGGGGAGGACCCCAATGAACGCCACATAGACGGGGGGGGAGGACCCAATGAACGCCACATAGACGGGGGGAGGGGGACCTTCCATAAGCCACATAAACGGGGGGGAACCTGATATACGCCACATAGCGGCGGGGGGGGGTCTTCCATAAGCCACATAGAGGGGGGAGGGGGGATCTTCCATAAGCCACATAGAGGGGGGAGGGGGGATCTTCCATAAGCCACATAGACGGGGGGGGGAGGACCCAATGAACGCCACATAGACGGGGGGGGGAGGACCCAATGAACGCCACATAGACGGGGGGAGGGGGACCTTCCATAAGCCACATAAACGGGGGGAACCTGATATACGCCGCATAACGGGGGGGGGGGGGTCTTCCATAAGCCACATAGAGGGGGGAGGGGGGATCTTCCATAAGCCACATAATCGGGGGGGACATTCCGTACGTCACATAGACGGGGGGAACATGATGTACGCCACATAACGGGGGGAGGATCTTCCATAAGCCACATAGACGGGCGGGGGGGGACCTGATGAACGCCACATAGACGGGGGGAGGGGGGATCTTCCATAAGCCACATAGACGGGGGGGGGAGGACCCAATGAACGCCACATAGACGGGGGGAGGGGGATCTTCCATAAGCCACATAAACGGGGGGGAACCTGATATACGCCACATAACGGACGATCTTCCATAAGCCACATAGAGGGGGGAGGGGGGATCTTCCATAAGCCACATAGACGGGGGGGGGACCTGATGTATACACCACACAACACAGACGGGGGGAGGACCTGACGTACACTACTCAGCACACACATGACGGCCTGATGTACCGTACACAAATATACCACACTATGAAATTGACATACCAGGTCCCTGCTAATGTACAGCACTCCTTCCCTTTGGAGCCCTGCCGTGCGCCCAAACAGTGGTCTGCTGCCACATATGAGGTATCAGCATACTCAGGACAAATTGGCTCAACAAATTTTGCAGTCTATTTTATCCTGTTACCCCTGTAAAATTTAAAAAATTGAGCCAAAAATAACATTTTATGTGGAAAAACAGTATTTTTTTGTTTTTACGGCTCAATGTATGAAGCACGTGAGGGTTCAAAGTGCTCATTACCCATCTAGATTTATGCCATGGGGGTATAGTTTCCAAAATGAGGCCACTTGTGGGGGAGCTCCATTGTTTAGGCACCTCAGGGGGTCTCCAAACACAACATGGCATCCACTAACTATTCCAGACAATTTTACGTTTGAAAAGTCAAATGACGCTCCTTGCCTTCTGAGCCCCGCTGTGCGCCCAAACAATTGATTACCACCACATATGAGATATCTGTGTACTCAGGAGAAATTGCACCATACATTTTATGGTGCAATTTTTCCTGATACCCTTGTAAAAAAAAAAGCTATCTGGTAGAAGTAACAATTTTGTGTTAATTTTTTATTTTTTTATTTTCACGGCTCAACGTTATTAACTTTTGTGAAGCCCCCAGAGGTTCAAAGTGCTCACTAAACATCTAGATAAATTCCCTGAGGGGTCTAGTTTCCAAAATGGGGTCACTTGTGGGGGAGCTCCATTGTTTAGGCACCTCAGGGGGTCTCCAAACACAACATGGCATCCACTAACTATTCCAGACAATTTTGCGTTTGAAAAGTCATATGACGCTCCTTGCCTTCTGAGCCCCGCTGTGCGCCCAAACAATTGATTACCACCACATATGAGATATCTGTGTACTCAGGAGAAATTGCACCATACATTTTATGGTGCAATTTTTCCTGATACCCTTGTAAAAAAAAAAGCTATCTGGTAGAAGTAACAATTTTGTGTTAATTTTTTTTTTTTATTATTTTCACGGCTCAACGTTATTAACTTTTGTGAAGCCCCCAGAGGTTCAAAGTGCTCACTAAACATCTAGATAAATTCCCTGAGGGGTCTAGTTTCCAAAATGGGGTCACTTGTGGGGGAGCTCCATTGTTTAGGCACCTCAGGGGGTCTCCAAACACAACATGGCATCCACTAACTATTCCAGACAATTTTGCGTTTGAAAAGTCAAATGACGCTCCTTGCCTTCTGAGCCCCGCTGTGCGCCCAAACAATTGATTACCACCACATATGAGATATCTTTGTACTCAGGAGAAATTGCACCATACATTTTATGGTGCAATTTTTCCTGATACCCTTGTAAAAAAAAAAAGCTATCTGGTAGAAGTAACAATTTTGTGTTAATTTTTTTTTTTTTTATTTTCACGGCTCAACGTTATTAACTTTTGTGAAGCCCCCAGAGGTTCAAAGTGCTCACTAAACATCTAGATAAATTCCCTGAGGGGTCTAGTTTCCAAAATGGGGTCACTTGTGGGGGAGCTCCATTGTTTAGGCACCTCAGGGGGTCTCCAAACACAACATGGCATCCACTAACTATTCCAGACAATTTTGCGTTTGAAAAGTCAAATGACGCTTCTTGCCTTCTGAGCCCCGCTGTGCGCCCAAACAATTGATTTCCACCACATAAAAGATATCGGTGTACTCAGGAGAACACGCACAATTAATTTTATGGAGCATTTTTTCCTGATACCCTTGTGAAAATGCTAAATTTTATGGCTAAAGTAACATTTTTGTGTAAAAAAGTTAAATTTTCATTTTTTCTTTCTACATTGATTTGGTTGCTGTGAAGCTCCTAAAGGGTTAATAAACTTCTTGGATGTGGTTTTGAGCAGAGTGAGGGGTGCAGATTTTAGAATGGGGTCACTTTTGGGTATTTTCTGTCACCTAGGCCTCTCAAAGTCACTCCAAATGTGATGTGGTACCTAAAAAATTTTTTTTTGTAAATTTTGTTGGAAAAATGAAAAATTGCTGATGAACTTTGAACCCTTCTAACTTCCTAACGAAATTTTTTTTTTTCCGAAAATTGCGCTGATGTAAAGTAGACATGTTGGAAATGTTATTTAGTAACTATTTTGTGTGACATATCTCTCACATTTATGGGCATAAAATTTCAAATTTTGAAAATTGCAAAATTTTCAAAATTTTCGCCAAATTTTCGAAATTTTCACAAATAAACGCAAAACATATCGGCCTAAATTTACCACTGACATAAAGTATAATATGTCACGAAAAAACAATCTCAGAATCACCAGGATCCGTTGAAGTGTTCCAGAGTTATAACCTGTCAAAGTGACACTGGTCAAAATTGCAAAAAATGGCCGGGTCTTTAAGGTGAAAACAGGCTGGGGGCTGAAGGGGTTAAGAGACCAGCCAATATAGAGTCCTTTAGTCAATGCTCCATGTGAGACAGTAAGCTTATAGTCAGGGGCATAACTACAATAGGTGTGTGACGCCCTGACAAAATCAGGTTGTCACAAGAGACTGCATCCATCTTCCAGATGCAGGACTCTTTCCTCCTTGCCTTCCAACACAGCCACACACAGGTACAAACACCAGCCACAAACCTAGTCACCCCCCCAAGGATAATAGGGACACACCAATGGGCGGGGGCCAGGCAGATGGTGATGCCCACCTAGGGGTTCTGAGGTGTCAGGGGAGGGAATGAGTCAGTCTGAGTCAGACAGAGTTGGAGTTGAGGAGTGGAAGTGAGAGGAGTGAAGTGGTAGTCGGGGGTTGTAGCTCCCGGACTACCGGACTACCTGAGCTGACTGGCAGATGGCAGAGCAGGGCCACAGGTAACGGAGATCCGGTCGCGGGAGACCTTAAGTAGACTGGGGCAGGGATGTAGCCCACCGGTGCCGACAGCGGGAATCCGGTCCGGAGGCCGTGCATAGTCGGGGTGCCTGGACGCGAGGGCGAGGACAGCTACAAGCACCTTACCGATTAACCAGCAGGGGACAAGATTCCACTTCTTGTCCCACCAGTAAGTGCAGGAGGAAGGGCCCATGTCCTGTCTACCGGTGTGCGGGACCCGAGCACACCCCTCTGGAGGCCGTCTATCGGTATCCGGAACTTGGTTTACTACTTGGACTTTGTGTGACTTATTTCTCAACTGTGAGTACACTGGTGTCATCCGGTCCGGCCTGCAGACTGTATCCCAGCACTGCACACCACCTACACCTGGGCCCCGGGAATACATCTCCCCTACCCTTGGAGGGGATACCATCCTGCTGCCCCGCTCCATCAGCCCCGGGCGTCCCATACAAAGGCAGCGGCGGTGTTACTAACAAATCACCGCAACCCACGTGTGGCATCACTGACAAACTCTCCCCCTGTAAATAACCCCCTTTATACAGTTGTGGGCGGTGGGCTACTGCATGAGCCCCCGGATCCGGCTGCCACTCGAGCCACAGCCACGATCCCGGATCCAAGCGCCTCGGGTAGCCTCCCCTGCCGTGGTCTGTCCCCCCCTGCCCACAACAGGTGCAGGGGTTGCAATTGCAACTGGGACCTACAGCCTAGGGGCCTCAAAAGTCCCATTGGTCTATATGAAAAGGCCAGTGCTATTAAAGACTTCTAATAATTGGAGGTATCATTGAAACTTTTGAATTGGGGCCAATGAGTTTCAAACTATGCAATTGCTTTAAGTACTCCCATTACATTGCCAGATGTTATGGATAAGAATATATGAAGATATCCAAAATAACAGCACTCAAAATGGTGCTTGCACTGTGTACCCCACCCATATCTACATTTACACTGTGTGCAGAATTATTAGGCAAGTTGTATTTAAGAGGATTTTTTTTATTATTGATCAACAACTATGTTATCAATCAACCCAAAAGACTCATAAATATCAAAGCTTAATATTTTGGGAAGTTGGAGTGGGTAGTTTTAGATTTGGCTATTTTAGGAGATCTGTTTGTGCGCGTAACTATTACTGTGTAGAATTAGTAGGCAACTTAATAAAAACCAAATATATTCCTTAATTAATTAATTAATTCCTTATTATTAATATAATATATATTTAGAAATAAACATTTCTGACATGCAAAAACAAAACCCCAAAAATTAGTGACCAAATAGAGCCATCTTTCTTTATGATGACACTCAACAGCCTACCATCCATAGATTATGTCAGTTGCATGATCTGTTTACGATCAACATTACGTGCAGCAGCCACCACAGCCTCCCACTATTTTCCCTCCCTGTAGATCTCACAATTTATAAGGGACCACAGGTTCTCTATGGATTTCAGGTCAGGTAAACAAGGGGGCCATGTCATTTTTTCATCTTTTAGACCCTTACTGGCCAGCCATGCCTTGGAGTAGTTGGATGCATGTGATAGAGCATTGTCCTGCTTGAAAATCATGTTTTTCTTGAACGATACCAACTTCTTCCTGTACAACTGCTTGAAGAAGTTGTCTTCCAGAAACTGGCAGTAGGTCTTGGAGTTGAGCTTCACTCCATCCTCAACCCGAAAAGGTCCCACAAGTTCATCTTTGATGATACCAGCTCATACCAGTACCCCACCTCCACCTTGCTGGCGTCTGAGCTCTCTGCCCTTTACTGATCCAGCCTTGGGCCTATCCATCCGGCCCATCAAGAGTCAGTCTCATTTCATCAGTCCATAAAACCTTTGAAAAATCAGTCTTAAGATATTTTTTGTCCCAGTCTTGACGTTTTATCTTATGTTTCTTGTTCAAAGGGGGTCGCTTTTCAGCCTTCCTTACCTTGGCCATGTCCCTGAGTATGGCACACCTTGTGCTTTTTCATACTCCAGTAACATTGCAGCTCTGAAATATGGCCAAACTGGTGGCAAATGGCATATTGGCAGCTTCACGCTTGATTTTCCTCAATTTATTGGCAGCTATTTTGCGCCTCTTTTACCCAACATGCTTTTTGCGACCCTGTTGGCTATTTGCCATGAATCACTTGATTGTTCAGTGATCACGCTTCAAAAGTTTGGCAATTTCAAGACTGCTGCATCCCTCTGCAAGACATCTCACAATTTTGGACTTTTCAGAGCCCGTCAAATCTCTCTTCTGACCCATTTTGCCAAAGGAAAGGAAGTTGCTTAATAATTAAGCACACCTTATATAGGGTGTTGATGTCATTACACCACACCCCTCCTCATTACAGAGATGCACATCACCTGATTTACTTAATTGGTAGTTGGCTCTCAAGCCTATGCAGCTTGGAGTAGGACAACATGTATAAAAAGTATCATGTGATCAAAATACTCATTTGCCTAATAATTCTGCACACAGTGTAGACATCATAAGACTTATTATAAGACATTCTGAGACTTTTCTCTGATGATTCAGCTTATTAGAAAATTATGAAATATATTTATGTGTATAAGGTGTTTTCCTGCACCTTGACCAACGGTTGAGTATATGCACCCTTGGATGGAATTCAAGAGTTTCTGGATTTAAAATGTTTGTAACTTTCACAATTAAAGCAGTCTTGTTCCCTTTTGATCAAAGCCTTTTGATCTCTGGTATCTGTGGATATTTTGCATGCAGATATTGGACTCATAATTTGGACTACAGACAATTAAGACGGTTTATGCACATTTGAATTGCATTCCCCAAATCAGTAGTCACCCCAGTAACTCCACATGCCATTCACATTTAAATCTCGCATGCATTTAGCTCATTAAGAGACCAATGATATCTCACGTAGTGTCTGAAAAAATATTAGTTTCACATCTCCAAGGACTGCTGGGATTGCAGGACAAAGATGAGAGCACTGCCAAATTTGTGACACCTAAGAGTCTTTTTTCACTATATTTTCTCAGTTTCTATAAAATGACAGATATAGCTCATTTCTTAGAAATACTGTATAATGTGTAAGCCTTATAGAATGTAACCCTTGCAGCTATTATGCGCGCTTTGGATTTATGAACTGAAAATTGGGATCCTCTACAAAAGAAAGTATTGGTAGAAAATAAAAGATTTGTACCTTTTTTCTCTTTTGTATTCAATAACACAGTTGATAATTAAACTTGTATGTCAACCCTACTTTAAAATACTGAAACCGTATCTGTTCATATGTTGCCGCATTATACAGCCTTGGGAGCGGAGTGTACTGTTAACTCTCATATGTTCTAACAGCAACTTTCACTGTGTACTATGTACTTTGCTATGGCCTTGCCCTGCAATTACTGTCTTTTAACAAATATGTCTTTCTGCCATATTAAAGGGTAACTTAAAGTGTAACAGTCATTTTAATTTTTATTTCATAAATCAATAGTATAAGTGAATATGGTAAGCTACTGTACTTTGAAATACATCTTATCAGAAAAAATCTGCTTTTTGTTCTTTTGTATTGAGTTTTCACTCTGAGTCATGGCTAAAATTTGTATTCAGTGAAGACTGACGTTCACGTTACTGAGATAGGCAACGACTGATGACAGTTGGTCTTTCTAAAATTATATGTAGCGGATAGAGATGGGTGAACCTGAAGATCTTTCAGTTCAGCTGGTCCTGCTGGACTTCAAAAAAAGTCCCATTCGGCACCGGACTTGAACAAGAACATGAGCACAAATGCCGAACCCCATATAAGTCTATGGGGACCTAAACATGCGAACCAAAAACAATGGTGATAGTAAGGGCTAGAGGGCTGCAAAAGGAAGCAAAATGGGGATTAAAGCAAGACAATTATACTTACCGAATCTCCGCATGGCTGCACACTGCTCCTGGATTTTCAGCGGGTTCAGTGCGTTTTTTTGTCAGGAGATGCAGATTTGGTGCAGAAACGTCTGTACCCAAATACTCAATATGCACACATTGCCTAATCCGGTAATCCGGCATTGAGTTCCATGACCAATTTAGATCACAGCTGGGATTCCCATGATATCCCAGCTGTGACCTCAGGTGAACTGACCTGAGGTCAACTCATTGAAGAACTTGGGGACCTCACCTCATTGAACTCAATGTCGGATTACCAGATTAGGAAATGTATGCAGATTGAATATTTGGGTGCAGACACTTCTGCACCAAATCTGCATCTCCTGGCAAAAAACTCACCGATACCACATGCATTTTGATGCAGTTCATTTTGCCAGGAGATGCAGACTTGGTGCAGAAATGTCTGCAGCCAAATACTCAATGTGAACACATAGCCTAATGCGGTAATCCGGCATTGAGTTCAATTACTTCACCTGAGGCGAGGTAACTAAGTTCAGTGAGTTCACCAGAGGTCAGTTCTCCTAAGGTCACAGCTGGGGTACCATGGGAACTTCTAGTTGTGACCTCGGCTGAACTTAATGTCATCACTGCTCACAACTATGGCTCCGTCATGTATATATATTTAAATGTGTATTATTTATTTATTTTATAACATTTCTAGAAGAACCCAGTTAAGGTGACATGGAGCTGAAAGGTTGGAAGGGCACAGTGCATGCATACCATCCTAACTTTCCTCTGCCCCAGTGTGAAAAAGTTAAAGGTATGTCATGAGAAAATGTCCTGTCATTTAAATATTTTTTTTTCTTTACTAATTATAAAAAAAACTGAAATCTTGGAATATTCATACAGCCTATATAGCTTTATACTAACGAGACTCATACTTCCTCTTCAGACACAGCTGACCCTGTTGACTTGGATACAAGTATTTTTTAATGCTCTGATTTAGGGAAAGAAAATTGTAAAGACAGGTAAGGGAGTGAACTGTGACATTAACTATTTTAAATGGTAACTTGTATGTTATTTACTGTGCATAGAGATGTTATCTTGCATTGTAATCCTGTCTGTGATAATAAAAGTGCTGAAAACTCTTTTGTAAAGAACATGAGTCAAATGAATGAAAATTGCTTAACATGGAAAATAACCCTTGAAATATAGAGAACGGATGGTGTATATAGAATATACAGATTGGATACTGTTGTGGACCAGGAAAAAAGGCAACCAAATATTCAAACACAATTGCAGCTATCAACAACCTTAAATGCTGCTGTCAATCTGTGACAATGGCATTTAAGGACACACACTTCCAGAGGTGTGCTATTTTAGGCCCACCATAGGCCATTTCACAAAATGGCATCTTAGTACTCCTTTGAAGCATACAAGCATACAGAAGAAATTATTACAAAATTACAGCTTCAAATCCCTAAGGGCACTAAAAAAAACTAAAAAGCCAACATTTAAAAAAATAAATAAATAAATTATATATATAGATATATATCGATGGGCACCCGCCCCTGTCGTTTGTGCGTCATGGGCAAATCGCTGCTCGTGGCGACCAATATCGCTAGGACGCATCACACATACTTACCTTCCTAGCGACGTCGATGTGGCTGGCGAACAACCTCTTTTTTAAGGGGGTGGTTCGTGCGGCGTCACAGCGACGTCAATCAGCGGGCCACCAATAAAAGCGGAGGGGCAGAGAGCAACCGCATTCACGTCACTCCCAACTCGTTGCCGGAGGACCCAGGAACGCTGTTGTTCGTCATTACCGGGGTGTGACACGTAGCGATGTGTGCTGCTTCAGGAACAACGAACAACCTGCTTCCAGCACGAGCAACAATATTTTGAAAATGAACGACGTGTTAATGATCAACGATTTGGTGAGTATTTGGCATCGTTAGCGGTCGCTCGTAAGTATCACACGCAACGACGTCGCTAACAAGGCCGGATGTGCGTCATGAATTCTGTGACCCCAGCGATATCTCATTAGCGATGTCGTTGAGTGTAAAGAGGCCTTTACTCTTGAAGGGAGAAAAATTGAAAGCAGATAAAGAAAAAAGAACAGCGTGAAAGGGTTACTAAAAAGAATAACTTTTTTTTTTTTTTTTTTTTCTTCAATATATTTACCTCAAAACCTGTTATAAAGAATAGGTCATTTTCTGATGACACATTTCCGTTTAACTCCTTCCCAAACTAATACATAATAGTAGGTACTGTCCTACACCGGATCCTTATGTATGGAACGCCATAACCAGCAGATACCAGCTGTGTTAAACAGGTGCCATCTACTTTGTTTAGTGCTTCACGACCATCCGATTTTGCGCTGTCCGTTTTTTTGGCCATTCTTCTTCCGAGAGACATAATTTTTATTTTTCAGTCAATATGGTCATGTAAGGGCATGTTTTTTCAGAACAAGCTGTACTTTTAATTGAAACCATGCGTTTTACCATATAGTGTACTGGAAAATGGCAAACAAATTCCAAATGCGGAAAAACTGCAGAAAAAGTGCAATTACACTATAGTTTTTGAGATATTTTATTCACACTGTTCACTGTATGGTAAAACTGATATGTTGCTGTGATTCCTCAGGTCGGTGCGAGTTCATAGACACCAAACATGAATAGGTTTACTTTTATCTAAGGGGTTAAAAAAATCAGAAGTTTGCCCAAAAAAAGTGGCGTACGTTTTACGCCATTCACCGTGACCCATAGCGTTCTCATTTTTTGAGATCTATGGCTCAGTGACAGCTTATGTTTTGCATCTCGAGATGACATTTTTAACTGTACCATTTTTGCGCAGATGCTACGTTTTGATCACCTGTTATTGCAAATTTGTGCAAAATTTGTGGTGACCAAAAAACTTAAATTTTGGCGTCTGGAATTTTTTTGCTGCTATGCCGTTTACCGATCAGATTAATTTATTTTATATTTTGATTGGGCATTTTTCAATACACCGATACAAAATATCTGTATATTTTATATTTTTTAACCCTTTAATTTTCAATGGGGCGAATGGGGGAGGGGTGATTTGTAAAAAAAAAATGGTAAACTTTTTTTTTTATTTTACTAGTCCCCCTAGGGGACTGTAACGGTTAGCTGTCTGATCGCTCATTCATTTCTCCAGATCAGAGCAGCATCGCTCAGACCAGGAAAAATGATCATCTCTTGTAACAAGCAGCCCTCAGCTGGTTCTTACAGGATCACATGACCCTGTGCTACCATGACAACCACCAGATGTCAGCTGTACAAATCAACAGAGATGTGCACCGATCTCCCCCGGCTGCCGACAACGGCTGGGGGTGATTAACACTATGACTGCTGTGACGTAATTTTACTGCTTGCAGTCATTAAGGGGTTAAAGGGAATCAGTCAGCAGGTTTTTGCTACCTCATCTGAAAACAGAATGTTGTAGGCAAAGCAACTCTGAATCCAACAATGTTTAACTTAGATTACTGGCTGCAGAGGTTCTGACACAATCAGAGCTTTTAGATTTAGCCAGGTAGCAGAGCTGAGAGGAATGTCCTGCCCACATTCTCAATAGAGATTATACATCCACAATGAGGTGTCAATCACAGCAGGGGGCATGTTCGATTGCTGTTCCTGCGACTTTGTAGTCTAGTAATGGTAATCATCAGGTGATAAAGCCTTTTTTCTAATTAAACAAAAGCACACAGATAAGAGAGGCATAGTGGATTTTTGTTTTTTAACCTCTACAGTATGCTGCCTCAGTATAGATAGCGCAAAACCTGTTGACAGATTCCCTTTAACTATTTGAAGGACTTTGTCGCTTGATTGACAGTACACTTGATGAGTTGTCATGGTAACTTGCTGAAAGCCTCTATGGCTGCAAAATTTGTCTGTGAAGCACAGCCTCTGCCTGGGCTTCAAAGAAAAATGTCATCTTGTCTGCATTAAAAGATTGCAGGTTGAAGATCCCTAACTGAGAAATAATATCTAAAAAAAGATACAAAAACAAAATAGTAAAACATTTACATCAATACATATTTGGTGAACACTGCAAAGAAAAAAACAAAATATGAAATGAAGTTTTTAGGGTCACCAAAATGCAATAAAAAGCAATACATTTGTGATATGTATACCAGAATGATATTTACAATTTTACCTAACATTGCAAAAAGCAGATCCTCATGTAGCTCCATCGCTACCACTTCCACGTGGTGCAAAATTTTGTGCCTCCTTACTGTGGCACCCACAGGGCCACCACTAGGAATTTCAGGGCCCCATACTGGCAAAATTTTTGGGCCCCCTTGACTCCGCCTAGGCTCCACCCCAGCCCCGCATCCACCCCTCAAACCCTCCACACTCTCAACGCCATGCTTAGAAAAACGTGTGAGTAGATGTATATGTATATATATATATATATATATATATATATATACTGTATATATATATATATATATATATATTAATTATATAAAACTGAGTGTATGTATGTGTATGCGTGTATCTATGTATGTATATATGTCTGTGTGTGTATGTATGTCCGCTAAAGGAATCCGCACCGTCACATTTACCCGAACTTTTGCACAGACGCCTCATGTGACTCAGGGAACGTCATAGACTATGTTTTAAGTGGAAAATTTAATCCTGCAGTTTACAGTTACTCTCCAAATAACCTGCTTAAATTAAAGTCAATGGAGCTGGGAGAAGGCCAACTAAAGTACCTACTCACCAAATCCCTGGTGCCAGAAATCCCACGATGACCAGCCAACACAGAACAATGAACTTCAGACATCACTCTACTCCTCCATTGGTCAGGAACATACAATTTCCCTGCAGTAAATCTTTCAGGTTTGTTCTCCTGAAATTCCTCAAAAGCATCAAATTGGGTGAAAACGCAGAATCACTCCCTCATGCAGGATGGTAGGAGGCTCAGTCACAGCCAGAGAATCAGCAAAGAAACTCCTAGAAAGGGCATCCGCCACCTTAATATTGTTAGTACCAGGAATATAAGAGACCACAAAATTAAAGTGCGTGAAAAACAAGGCCCATTTAGCCTGCCTAGGATTCAACTTCCTGGCAGATTCAAGATAGATCAAATTCTTATGATCAGTAAGTACTACAATTTGATGTCTCTCCCCCTCCAGCCAATGTCGCCATTCTTCAAAAGCCCACTTCATTGCCAATAATTCCCGATTCCCCACATTATAATTTCGCTCTGGTGGTGAAAATTTCCGGGAAAAAAAAGCACAGGGTATAATTTTAGAAGTCACAGGGTCCCTTTGACACAAGACAGCCCCAGCTCCAATCTCCGAGGCATCGATCTCCACCTGAAAAGGAATAGACACATCAGGCTGCCGCAAAACTGGAGCAGAAGTAAACCTCCTTTTCAGCTCCTGAAAAGCCAAGACTGTCTCTGAGGACCAATTCACAACATCAGCTCCCTTCTTGGTCAAATCAGTCAATGGCTTGACAATATGAAAAATTGCCTATGAATTTACGAAAGAAATTAGCAAAACCCAAAAACTTCTGAAGGCTTTTCAAAGAAGTAGGCTGTACCCAATCATGAATGGCCTGAACCTTGACCGGATCCATCTCAATAGAAGATGGGGACAAAATAAACCCCAAAAAAGAGACCTTTTGTACGCCAAACAGACATTTTCGATCCCTTGACATATAACGCATTGTGCCTGAGAACCTGAAATACTGTCCGAACCTGTTCAACATGAGAATCCCAGTCACGAGAAAAAATCAAAATGTCATCCAAATAGACAATCAAAAACTTGTCCACAAAGTCACGGAAAATATCATTCATGAAAGATTGAAAGACGGAAGGGGCATTAGTGAGCCCAAAGGGCATCACTAGGTACTCAAAATGCCCCTCAGGGGTATTAAACGCCGTCTTCCAGTCATCACCCTGTTTAATGCAAATGAGATTATATGCTCCCCAAAGATTGAGCTTAGTAAACCAACTAGCACTCTTCACTCTAGAAAACAGGTCAGAAATCAGAGGCAACGGATACTGATATTTAACTGTGATATTAGTAAGGAAACGATAATCAATACAGGGCCGTAATGAACCATCCTTCTTGGCCACAAAAAAAACAAAGCGGTGCCCAAAGGGAAAGATCATGGTCTAATGTGACCCTTCTCCAAAGACTCCTTAATGTAAGTCCACATAGCAACATATTCAGGCACAGATAAATTGAAAAGCCGTCCTTTAGAAAATGTACAACCAGTCACCAATTCAATAGCGCAATCACAGTCCCTATGCGGAGGCAAACAAGCAGCCTCGGTCTCATTAAACACATCCATGAAATATGCCAAATAGTCAGGGACCTCCCGTGTCTGAGATGAAATAGACAAAACTGGAGTATCACTATGCACACATTGGCAGCCCCAACTAGTCACAGATAAAGAGGTCCAATCAAGAACTGGATTATGGACTTGCAACCAAGGAAATCCCAGAACCAAAATATCATGCAAATTATGCAACACCAAAAACGTACTATCCTCCTGATGATCAGGTGTGACCTGCATCGTCACCTGGGTCCAAAACTGGGGCTTATTTTCAGCTAAAGGAGTAGCATCAATACTCCGCAAAGGGATAGGAGCATGCAAAGGCACCATAGGAAAACCACAAAGCTCAGCAAACCCAAAATCCATCAAGTTCAGGGCAGCTCCTGAATCAATAAAAGCCATAGCTGAAAATGATGATAGGGAATAGATCAAAGAAACCGACAAAAGAAACTTGGACTGTAAACCGCCCAAAGTAAATGAACAGGCAAATCGTTTCTCACGCTTAGGGCAGACAGAAATAGTATGAGAGTCTTCTCCACAGAAGATTCATAGCTTATTACGCCTTCTAAAATCCTGCCGTTCTGCCCTAGAAAGGACCCTATCACACTGCATAGGCTCCGCAGACCGCTCTGAGAGCGACACCTGGGGGGGTTGCACACAGCACTGGAGGGGGAGCTGCACACAGCATTGTGGGGAGAGCTGCACACAGCACTGTGGGGGGCTGTACACAGCACTGGGGTGGCTGCACACAGCACTGGGGTAGCTGCACACAGCACTGGGGGGCTGAACACAGCACTGTGGGGGGCTGTACACAACACTGTGGGGGGCTGCACACAGCACTTGGGGGGCTGCACACAGCACTTGGAGGGGCTGCACACAGTACGGGGGGCTGCACACAGCATTGTGGGGGGGGGCTGCACACAACACTGTGGAGGGGGCTAGACAGCACTGGAGAACGGGCACATCACACAGGCGGGCGGACTCCAGGCACACAGCAGGTCCTGACCACTTTTGTAAGTATAAGCACCCGATCACTGCTGCCCCCGGGAATCTGCCCGGGGGCCGCAGAAAAACTCATCACAGGTCCGCAGTTCCAACCCCTGAGCTACAGCAAGGCAGGGGTGCTCCTCACCACCCACGGCAATGTTCAGCTCTCCGAGTGCCTACCTTTCCCTGCAGGATGCCACGTCCCAGCCACCTCCGCGTTGCCCGCAGCACTGTGATGAGGCGCAGAGTGATGACCTCATCACATTGGGCTGCGGGATGATGCGCCGCCTCCCTGCTCCACTCGTCTCGCTTCCGGCCACATGGCTAATTTGCATGTGATGCCCTATAAGGGCTTCGCCTGCAATTTAGCCGTGTGTGCAGTGAGTGAAGTGATACCGCCAGGCCCCTCTGCTGCGGCTGTGATTGGGGCCCGGTGAGGAGGGGTGCCTGGCCTGCCCGGGGCTTAACAAAGCTAAGTAATTACCCCGGGCCTGTCCGGGCCCCCTCTCTTCATCGGGCCCGGTACACCAGGCACAGTGGTAATGCCCTGATGGCGGCCCTGGGCACCCAAGTTAATTGCATCAATGAAACCCCCACACACTATGGCTATGCACATTACTATTTCTCCCCTGGTGTATATAAATGTGGAAAAAAAATAGATTTTATTTTAGTATTATTAATAAATCAAATATTCACTTATAGAATATGTTGTTTTAAAAGCTGATATTTTCTTGTCGGTAGTCAAGCATCTGAAGAGCTTAGTCCTGAAAGAGTTAAACAGGTTTTCATGATTACATGCCATTCTATGTAAAGTTATTTTTTTTTCTTAACTAGAAAGCACATAATTTTACATTACTTATTCTTTATTACATTACTACTAATTCTATAAAGCAGAAGCAAACATCTTACCCGCGATTCCAGGTCTGCCAGTATTAATTCTTCATTATGTACCTGGAGAATCATCTCCTGACCCCAAATTTTCCCTTCTGCATGTAATAAGCTGAGATGTTTCAGGCAATCCTGGACATTGCGCAGGCGATTATCAAGTTCACATGTTAACAGGTGCTGAAATCGAAATTGTAGTAAGAAACATCAGTTTCTATGGGGCTCATAATCTGAGTTTTCTATTTCAGAAACATGTACATTCAGTCCAGTTTCATAAGAAGACAATGGTCCCTGTTTTTTGTTTAGATTTGTGTGTTTTGTACATTTTTTTATATTGCACCCATTTCGTTATTGTATTTGCACAATTTTCTAAATTAACAGTCATGGCCGAAAGTGTTGGTACCCTTGAAATTGTTCCAGAAAATGAAGTATTTCTATCAGAAAATAATTGCAATTGCATGTTTTGTCATACACATGTTTATTTTCTTTGTGTTTAAAAGAACAATACAAAAAAAAGAGAATAAAAGGCAAATGGACATAATTTCACACAAACCCCCTAAAAATAAGACAAAACTGTTGGCACCTTTCCAAAATTGTGGGTAAACAACTGTATTTCAAGCATGTAATGCTCGTTCAAACTCACTTATGGCAAGTAAAAAGTGTGGGCAATATCACACCTAAAACCAGATAAAAAGGGGAGAAGACTCAATCTTTGAATTGCGTGTCTGTATGTACCACACTAAGCAAGGAGGACAGAAAGAAGACAAAAGTACTGACTGAAACTTGAAAGCCAAGATCGGTTCCAAGTCCATCTCAAGAAAGCTTGATGTTCCTTTGTCCACATAATCAAGAAATTTACAACCCATGGCACTGTAGCTTAGCTTCCTGGATTTGGACGGCAGAGAAACATTGCTGAAAGGTTGCAACTTGGGATAATTTGGATGGTGGATAAGCAGTCCCAATCAAGTTCCAAAGAAATTCAATCTGTCCTACAGGCTCAGGGTGCATCAGTATCAGCGTGAACTATCCGTCTACATTTGAATGAAATGAAATGCTATTGCAGGAGAACCAGGAGGACCCCACAGCTGACATAGAGACAAATACAAACAAACTGCAGGTTGCCAAAATGTACATGAGTAAGCCAAAATTCTTCTGGGAAAGCGTCTTGTGGACAGATGAGACCAAGATAGAACATTTTGTTAAAACAAATAATTCTACTATTTACGCAAAACAAAATGAGGTCCACAAAAAAAAGAACACAGTACCTATAGACAAATATGGTGGAGGTTCAAAGATGTTTTGTGGTTATTTCACTGCCTCTGGCCCAGGGTGCTTCAACTGTGTGTAAGGCATTATGAAATCTGAAGATTACCAAAGTATTTTGGGTCACAATGTTGTGCCCAGGGTCAGAAAGCTGGGTTTACTTTTAAGGTTATGGGTCTTTCAGTAGAACAATGACCCAAAACATACTTCAAGAAGAATCCATAAATGGATAGAAACAAAAATCTGGGGAATTATGAAGTGGCCAGCAATAAGTCCAGACAATATTCCAATAGAGCTAATAAAGTCCTCTGAAAAAATAGCTGAAATCATTGCATGCCTATGTGAACAGATATGGGCAACTGGTAAAGGGCCCAAGGACTGGACAAGATCAGTGTTTATTTCCATTCTGAAGAAGGGAGATGCTACCAACTGTGGAAACTATCTTACTATTTTGCTCATACCTCATCATCAGAGATGATGTCAGACAAGGCTGCACCCTGTCACCACTTCTTTTCAATATATATGCAGAAGCTATTTTCAGGAAGACTGGAATGGCTGAAGAAAAGAGATGGACTCAAAATTGCTGGTTAAATCATCAACAATCTTAAAGTACCACTCCATTGTGTTTTTTTCACCACTGAAGTACTACTTTAAAATTAAGCGCCCTGCCCCTGGTCGTATACCCACCTTCCGACATCTTCAATGGAACATGGGACTGCTACTCAACACAAAGAAGACAAAGATATTGACTACTGCCAGGTATGACTGGGGCATGTTTAGGATGGACGGCTACAAACTGAAAGTTGTAATGGACCTATCGGATTGATGATCACTCCAAATGCAGCAACGACACCAGAAGTCAATAGGAGAATAGCTGTGGGCAAATCATCACTTGACAAGGTCTGTAAATTGAGGAACATTTCACTGGCAGCGAAGACAAATCTGGTACATAGTTTGATCTTTTCTGTGATAACATATTGATGCAAAACATGGAGAATAAAGAATAAAGCACCAATACAGAAGAAGAATCAATGCCTTTGAAGTGTGGGTCTGGAAAAGGATGTTATCAATAGCATGGATGATAAGAAGAACAAACAAATCTATTTTGGAACAAATAAAGCCAGACATGTCACTTGAAGCAACATTCACCAAATTAGGACTTGCCAACTTTGCAGGGGCGTACTTTGCATATGGGCAGAACACGGGGCCACATGGGGCCCCTGAGTCAAGGCACCTGGTGCCATGCCCCTCACACCCCCACCTGTCATCACATGGATACCCAGGGAGAGGGGTAGGCGATCTAGGCAAGTACAGGAAACTACAAGAAAGTATGGCCCTGTGCCGAGTGCGGACATAGCAAAAGGGGGCGTGTCATGAATGAAAGGAGAAGCACTGACCACTGAACTCTTCCCCCACCAGTCTTTTGAGAGTGCTCACTGGCTGGTATCTCTGTCTTCCTGCATGTCGCGCCCAATGGTGAGTGCTCACTTGTAATATTAGCGGGCCC